>NW_012117655.1:1044852-1082352 GCF_000951035.1 Colobus angolensis palliatus
CAAATCCACAAACCCCGGCATCTCTATTGGAGACGTGGCAAAAAAGCTGGGTGAGATGTGGAATAATTTAAATGACAGTGAAAAGCAGCCTTACATCACTAAGGCAGCAAAGCTGAAGGAGAAGTATGAGAAGGATGTTGCTGACTGTAAGTCAAAAGGAAAGTTTGATGGTGCAAAGGGTCCTGCTAAAGTTGCCCGGAAAAAGGTGGAAGAGGAAGATGAAGAAGAGGAGGAGGAAGAAGAGGAGGAGGAGGAGGAGGAGGATGAATAAAGAAACTGTTTATCTATAAAAAAAAAAAAAAAGAAACTGCTAGTAGAAGACATAGTGAAAACATTTCAGAACATTGACAGGGAAAAGATTGTGTGAATAAGACCTCAAATGCGTAGTCAGCAAAAGCATAAATAAACAAATGTGATTACATCAAACCAAAAAGCTTCTGCACAGCAAACAGCAAGGTGAAAAGACAACCTACAGAATGGAAGAAAATATTTACAAACTACTCATTCAGTGGGGGTTTAATACCCAGAATATAAAAGAAACTGAAACATCCCAATAGCCAAAAAACAATTAAATTCAAATATGGGCAAATGACCTGAACAGATATTTCTCAATAGAAGACATACAAATGACCAACAAATATATTTTTTTACGTGTCCAACATTACTAATCATGAGAGAAATGCAAATCAAGATCATAAAGAGATAATCATCTCTTTCCAGTTAAGATGGCTGCTTTATCAAAAAGACAAAATAAATAAATAAATAAATAACAAATGCTGGAGAGGATGCAGAGAAAAGGAAATTTTTAGATACTGTTGGTGGGAATGCAAGCCACTATAGCCACTATGGAGAACACTATGGAGCTCTCACAAAAATTAAATAGAATTACCATATGATCCAGCAATCCTACTACTGAGTGTTTATCCACAGAGAAATAAATTATTATATTGGAGATATCTATACCATCATGTTTATTGCAGCACTGTTCATGTTAGCCAAGGTATAGATTCAACCTAGTTGTCCAAAAACAGGTGAATTGTTAAAGAAAATGTGGTATATGTGTGTCATGAAATACTATTTAGCTAGAAAAGAATGAAATCCTGTCATTCATGGCAATATAGATGGAATTGGATGATATTATGTTATCTGAAAGAAGCCAGGAACAGAAAGTGAAACACTGCATGTTCTCACTCAAATGTGGAAGCTAAAAGTAAAAAGTTGATCTCATAGAAGTAAAATGTAGAACAGAGGATATTAGAGGCTGGGAAGGTGAGGGGCGGGGGTAGGGAGAGGAGCATGGGGAGCGATTTGTTAAAGGATGCAGAATTACAGCTAGATAGGATAACTAAGTTCTCGTGTTATATACCACTGTAGAATGGCTATAAGTAACAATAATATAGCTACTTAAAGCTATATATTATTGGGAGGATATTGAATGTTCCCAGCAGAAAGAAATAATAAATGTTTGAGATGATGGATATGTGAAATACCCTGATCTAATTAGTATACATTATAGGTATCAAAACATCACCATGTTCCCCTTGAAAATATGCAATTATTATTTGTCAATTAAAAAATAAAGTTACAAGAGACAAAGGACATTATATATTAAAAAATGTTCAATACTTCCAGAAGATATAGCAGTTAAAAATATTTGCACACGTAATAACTGACCATCAAAATATCTGAAGCAAAAATGGCCAGAATTGGAAGTAGAAATACACATACTTGTACAATAATAGTTGGAAACTTCTATACCCCACTCACAATAATGGATGGAACAACCAGGTGAAATTAGGAAAGTAGAGGACTTGAACAACACAGTATGTGAACTAGATCTAAAAAACATACAAAAACCTGCCCAACAACAGAATACACATTTTCCCAAATGCACATGGGACATTTCCTGGATATATGTTAAGCCACAAATTAAGTTACAATAAAATTTGAAAGACAGAAACCACGCAAAGGATCTTTTCTGACAACAACAGTATGAAGTTAGAAATCAGTAACAGATGGAAAACTGGAAAAAAATCACAGATTTGTGTATTTTAAACTACAAGCTCGTAAATAAACAGTGGATCAAAGAAGAAATCCACAAGAGACTTAGAGAAAAATGAAAGTAAAAACACAGTATACCAAAACTTCTGGGACACAATGAAAGCAGTGTTTAGGGGGAAATTTTTAGCAATTGACACTTATATTCAAATACAAGAAAGCGAACGCCTCATTGGTTAGAGGTTGCTGGGGTAGCGTAGAGGGCCGAGAACAACCTCTGAACCTGAAAGTGTCATGCATGTTAGATAGTACTCTGTTTTCTTACCTGTCTCCAGCCCTCATGCTTTATCTGTGCTAATGCAATGGCCTAGCTTTTCCTAGGGTGGCTTTGTCCACTGCCCTAAGGTGACCAGTAACTTTATTATGCTTATAAGGCTGTGTGGTGGGAATCAGAAAGTAAGTACTCACCCTCCAAGTCCTTGCTGTTGGTCTCTAGAAAAGACTGTCTTTAATTTTATCAATGCTACCTCCAAGTTTGACAATGACTGCTTGTAGACTATAACAAAGAGGACAGCATTCATGGGACCACTTAGGCAAGAGCAAATTGTAACGGAAGATGCGGCTTAATGTCAGGAACATGTATAGCTGAGGGGATCTTACTAAATACTAAATATTGTTTACCAGTGGAGAAAAAAATACAGATAAGAAAGATCCCAAATTCAGCTACCTAATGTTACAACTTAAGGAACTGGAAGAACAAACTAAACCCAAAGCTAGAAAAAGGGAGGAAATAATAAAGATTAGAACAGAGATAAACAAAATGGAGACTAGAAAAACAATTGAGAAAATTAATGAACCCAGATGTTGATTCTTTGAAGAGATCAACAAAATTGACAAACTTTAGCTAGATGGACTAAGAATAAAAAAAGAGAAAAGACTCAACTTACGAAAATTAGAAATTAAAGTGGAGACATTACTACTTATTCCACAGAAACAAAAAGGATTATAAGAAAGTACTATGAGTAATTGTACACCAACAAATTGGATAACTTAGGTGAAATAGACAAATTCCTGGAAACAGAAGACCTACCAAAATGAAACCATGTGGAAATAGAAAATATGCATAGAGCTCTAATTAATAAGATGAATAAATCAGTAATCAAAAATCTCCCAACAAAGAAAAGCTCTAAACCTAATGTCTTCACCAGTGAATTCTATCAAACCTCTAAAGAAGAACCAACAGTAATTCTTCTCGAACATTTCCAAAACATTGGAGAGGGAATACTCCTTACCTCATTCTTTGAGGCCAGCATTATCCTGATACCAAAGCCAGACAAACACTATAAGAAAACAAAACTGCAGACTAATATCCCTATGAACTTTTTAAAAAATCCTCAGTGTAATACTAGCAAACTAAATTCAGCAACATATTAAAAGAATTACATACTACAACCAAGTGGGATTTATGCCCGGAATGCAAGGATAATTAGACATATGAAATCAGTGTCATACACCACATTACCAGAATGAAGGAGATAGTACATGTAATCATCTCAATCAATGCAGAAAAAGCATTTGATAGAATTCTATACCTTTTCATGATTAAAAAAAAAAAAAGTCAACATGCTAGGAATTAAAGGAACTTACCTAAACATGGTAAAAGTCATATATGAAAAACCCACAGAGAATATCATATTAAACAGTGAAAGACTTCTATGATCAGGAACAAGGCAAGGATGCCCACTCTTGCCAGTTGTCTTCAATATAGTACTGAAAGTCCTAGCCATCACAATTAGGCAAGAAAAAGATGTAAAAGGTATCCAAATCAGAAAGGAAGACATAAGATTATCTCTGTTTGCAGATGAGAATATCCTGTATATAGAAAACCCTAAAGATTCTACAAAAAAAAAAGAAAAACTGTTGTAACTAATAAATTCAGGAAAGTAGCATGATATAAAAACCAATCCATTGTATTTCTATATCCCAACAATGAGCAATCCACAAAGGAAATTAAGAAAGTACTTTCATTAACAATAGCATCAGCCAGGCACAGAAGCTAACACCTGTAATCGTAGCACTTTGGGAGGCCAAGGCAGGAGGATTGCTTGAGCTCAGGAGTTCAAGACCAGCCTGGAAAACATGGTGAAACCCTCATCTCTACAAAAAATTTTAACAATTAGCCAGGCGTGGTGGCACGCACTCATAGTCCCAGCTACTTGAGAGGCTGAGGTGGGAGGATTGCTTGAACCCAGAATGTCAAGGCTGCAGTGAGTTGTCACCATGCTGCTGCACTTCATTCAGCCTGGGCAACAGAGTAAGACCCTGTCTCAAGACAAAACAAAACAAAACAAAACAAAAACAGTAGCATCAAAAAGAATTAAATACTTAGGAATTAACTCGACCAGAAAGGTAAAAGGCTTGCACTGAAAACTATAAAACAATTCTGAAAGAAATTGAAGAAGACAGAAATAAATGGAAAGATATCCCATGTTCCTGGCTTAGAAAACTTAATATTGTAAATATATCAATACCACCCAAAGAGATCTAAAGATTTAATGCAATTCTTATAAAAATCCCAATAACGTTTTTTGCAAAAATACAAAAATCCATCTTAATATTCATTTGGAATTTTAAAGAACCCAGAATAGCGAAAAACAAGCCCGGAAAAGAACGAGAGTGGAAGACTCACACTTCCTGATTTTAAAACTTACTGCACAGCTACAGTAATCAAGACAGTATGGTACTGGCATGCAGACATATAGACCAATATAATGGAATAGAGAGTCCAGAAACAAACCTCTGCATATAATAAGGTCAGTGATTTTCAGCAAGTCAGGACTATGGAGAAAAAAGAATAAAACACAGGGCAAAAATAAAACATTGGATTTGGCAGTGATTTCTTGGGTAGACACCAAAGGCACAGACAACAAAAGAAGGAAGACAAATTACACTTCATGAAAATTTAAAACTTTTGTGACTCAAAGAACACAATCCACGGAGGGAAAATATTTCTTGCCTACAAAATGGGAGAATATTTTCAAATAACATATCTGGTAAGAAGGGATTTCTATCCAGAATATTTAGGAAACTCTTAAAACTTAACCAAAAACCAGACAACCCATTTCAAAAATAGGCAAAGGCCTTGAATAGATATTTATCCAAAGAAGACATACGAATAGGCAACTAGTATATGAAAAGATGCTCATTAGGAAATATGAATCAAAACCATAATGAGATACCATCTCACACCCATTAGGATGGCTACTATCCTCAATCCCTAAAGAAAAATCAGAAAATAACAAGTATTGGTGATGATGTAGAAGAATTAGTACCCTTGTGCACTGATGGTGTGAATTTAAAATGATACAGTGCTGTGGAAAACAGTGTCATGATTCCTCAAAAAAATTAAAAATAGAGTTACCATATGATTTGGCAATCTCACTTCTGAGTATACAGTAGCACCCCCACCCCATTATTTGTGGCTTCACTTTCTGAAGTTTTAGTTGCCCATAGTCAACCATTATCCAAAAATATTAAATGGAAAATTCCAGAAATAATTCATAAGTTTTAAATTGTGTCTCTTTCTAAGTAATGTGATGAAATCTCACAGCATCCCTCTTCTTCCACGCAGGATGTGAATCATCTCCTTGTCCAATTTATCCATGCTGTATATGCCACCTGTTAGTCACTTAGTAGTGGCTGTTGGGATAACGTCTCAGTTATCCAATTGAAAAAGCAAAGTATGATATATAGAGAGCTCAATACTATCCACAGTTTCAAGTGTCCCCTGGGGGTCTTAGAACATATTCCTGCCAGGTGCAGTGGCTCACACCTGTAATCCCAGCACTTTGGGAGACCAAGGTGGGAGGATCAGTTGGTCAGGAGTTCAATACCAACCTGGCCAAAATGGTGAAATCCCATCTCTACTAAAAATAGAAAAATTACCCAGACATGGTGATATGCACCTGTGATCCCAGCTACTTGGGTGAGTAAGGAAGGAGAATCGCTTGATCCCGGGAGATGGAGGTTGCAGTGAGCTGAGATTGTGCCAGTATGCTCCAGCCTGGATGACAGAGCAAGACGGCATCTAAAAAAAAAAAAAAGAACATATTCCCACAGAGAAGGGAAGACTACTCTATACTCAAAATAATTGAAAACAGGCTAGAAGAGATATTTGCACACCCATGTTTATGGCAGCAGTATTCACAAAATCCAAAAGGTGGAAGCATTCTGAATGTCCATTGATGGATGAATGGAGAAACAAAATATGGTATATATCTGCAGTGGAATATTATTCAGCCTGGAAAAGGATGGAAATCTTGTCACATGCTATGACATGGATGAATCTTGAGGACATAATGCTAAATGAAATGAATTTATCACAAAAAGACAAATACTTATGAATTCACTTATATGAAATCATCAAGTTCACAGAAACAGAAAATAGGATAACGGTTACTAGGGGCCAGAAGGAGGATTAAAGGAGAGTTGTTTAAGGGAGATAGAGTTTCAGTTTTACAAAATCAGAAAGTTCTGAAGATCTGTTTCAAAACAATGGAATATACTAACACTATTAACTGCATACTTAAAAATGGTTAAGGACTGGGCATGGGGCTCATACCTGTAATCTCAGCACTTTGGGAGGTCAAGGAGGGTGAATCACTTGAGATCAGGAGTTTGAGACCAGCCTAGGCAATGTGGTGGGATCCTGTCTCTACTAAGAATACAAAAATTAGCTGGGCATGATGGCATGAGCCTGTAATCCCAGCTACGTGGGAGGCTGAGGAAGGAGAATCGCTTGAACCCAGGAAAGGGAGGTTGCAGTGAGCCAGTGGTGCCACTGCACTCCAACCTGGGTGACAGAGTGAGACTCCATCTCAAAAAAAAAAAAAAAAAAAAATTGTTAAGATGGTAAATATTGTGTGTATTTTACTATAATAAAAAGAAATTAAAAAGTTATTAAGGAGCCCAAATAACTTCTGTTTATGTGAGTTATACCTATTGCTATTTACAGTATTAGAAATTAAGAGAGAAGTTTTTAAATTTTATTAATTTATTTAAAGTTATATCAAACTATTATATCACATATTAACATAAATAATGTAGTATTTTCATGAAAAACGACTGTATTTTTCAAAACAAAAACAGTTTATTGAGAAGACTGACATTGTTTTTCATTTTTGCCAGTGTCTAATATCTGGCTTAATTGAAAACAGCTTTCTGCATTCAATATGTTGTAATGTGTTTTGGTTGTACTCTGTGAAGAAAATTTGACCTTATCAAATATATAATGTTAAAGAGAGTTTAAATAATTCTCAAATGATTGGAGATTATAATTTTTGATACTACACCAAAGCTCACAAATGATAGTTTCGTAAGTTAGTTTCAATGTGGAATCAAACCATACATTGGCGTATGTGGCATTTTCAACTGCATCTTTTATTGATGTGTGATTTCGTAACATCATGCATTATTTATTTGGAAAACATTGATTCCTGTACTCATGCAGATCTTCCAAATGTTGTCACATTTGATTACACAATATTGAAAAATAACATTTGTTAATATAACCACCAATTATAGGGAAGAGGAAAGAGATTGGGATAAGAGAGAAGCACAAAAGTGGGTTAGTTTCTGAAATGTTGGCAAAGTTCCTATTCTTTTGGTATCATGATTTGATAGTAATCAGTTTGCTCTTGGCTTTGTTGTTTTAAGTATGACCCCCCTAAACAATGTAGTTTACTTTTGACTGGTTTTAAATATATATAAATGGAATCATATATACATGTTTGTACCTGTTTTCTTTTGTTCAATATTATGTTTTAGGATGTATTTCTTTTGTGTGTGTCTCTAGTATTTCACTATCTGAATAGATAAAAATGTTTAAATCCATTTTATTGTTGCTGAGCATTTACATTATTTTCAGATTTGGAAAATTTTAAAGTGCTGCTGTGAACATTTTTGCATATGTATTCTGTTCTGTGCTGTATAAGCATGCATTTCTATAGGATATAAACCTAGGAATTGCTGGGTCATAGGATATGCACATTTTCAATTTTAGCATAATAGATGATGCCAAACTTTTTTCATCAGCCCTGTAAGAAAACTCCCTTTGCTCCACATCCTTGCCAATACTTGGTATTTTTAATTTCATTAAAATTTAATCTCAAGAGACTTCTTAAAATTTCGGCCTTTCTGGGGAGAAGTGTGCAGTAGTACCTTGTGTAATTCTCTGAATACTGGTGTGATGGAGCAAGTTTTCACATTTACTGAATATTTGGATTTCTTCTTTTATAAAGTGTACATTCAATTTTTGCCCCTTTTTATATTGATTAACTTTCATTTTCTTACTAATTTGTGGATGTTCTTTGTATATTCTAGCTACAAACCCCTTTTTGATGGAAAATATATACAATTAATTTGGCACCAGGTTTACTTAACTTTCAGGACAGGAAACATAGCATATTAGCATTAGAGCATCAGGTATGCTAGGCCATATTTGAGTTCCTCATGTCAGTTCTTAGGTGAAAGATCAGGTGGGTAAATGTGGACCACTCTACCTTATAAAACACAGGATCTTGTAGCAGCCCCCACACACAACTGTCAGATTCCCAAGGGACATGCTTGGTTACATGAATCACACTAAGCATAGGGAAGCTGCAGCCTTTGTTTTTCAATAGGGATATATAGTTTATTCATAGGCCTTCAAGTTAGATGCAGTTCACCAAGCTGGGGTCAGTTTTACAGTAAATAATGTTGCCTGGTAACACAGCTGACTTCTCACTTTTAGCATAATCCAATATATTTCCATGGAATTCATGTTAGAAGAAGGTAAACTTGAGAGCATTTCTTCATGGAGAAAGAGTTTAGTTAACCCTTTCTGTTGGTTAGCCGTTTCTCCCTGGAAAAATAATTGATATCATTACACAAAATTGAGTCTTCTAAGCCATGAATAAATATCTCCATCTTGGCCGGGCACAGTGGCTCACACCTGTAATCCCAGCACTTTGGGAGGCCAAGGCGGGCAGATCACGAGGTCAAGAGATGGAGACCATCCTGGCCAACGTGGTGAAACCCTGTCTACTAAAAATACAAAAAATTAGCCAGACATGGTGGCGCACGCCTGTAGTCCCAGCTACGTGGGAGGCTGAGGCAGGAGAACCGCTTGAACCCGGGAGACAGAGGTTGTAGTTAGCTGAGATCGCGCCAGTGCACTCCAGCCTGAGCGACAGAGCGAGACTCTGTCTCAAAAAAATATAGATAGATAGATAGATAGATAGATAGATAGATAGATAGATAGATACATAGATAGATAGATAGATCTCCATCTCTTTAGATTTTCTTTACTTTTTCGCAGTAAATCTTGATAGTTTTTTTATAGCAGTCGTATATTGTTTTTGGATTTGTGCCAAGTACTTGACATTTTTATGCCAGTATGGATGGTTTTCAAATTTTTAGTTTCTGTTTTTATTAGTTTATAGGAATACAGTTGGTTTTGTACCTTGATTTTGTATCCAACACCTTGCTAAATTCTCTTATTAACTCTAATAAGTTGTAACTTCTTGTGGATGTTCTACATACTCAATTATATTATTTGTAAATAATGCTTTACAATTTTGTTTCTTTTTTAATATGTTTACCTTAATGTCTTTTTCTGACCTTAATGTACCAGCTGGGACAATGTTGAATAAAAGTGGTGACAGATGCTCAATCTCAAATATTTCACCCTTGCAATATTTGCTGTGGCCTTTTTAACAAGTTAAAGAAGATTCTATGTTACAGGTTGCTCAGACTATTTTTTAGAATATAAATGGACATTATTTTATTAAATGTTCTTCTGAATCTGTTTAGATGATTATATTATATATCTTTCCTCCAAATCTGTTAATTGGTCAAATTACCTCAATAGATATAAGCCAAGTATGTGCTCCTGGGATAAGTCTAATTTGTTCAAGATGTGTTATCCTTTTTTAATGAATTACTAATATTTTCATTAAAACTTTGCCTCTATATTCATGAGAATTTTCTTTAATTTTGCCTTTGCCTTTTGAGTTTTGGTATAAAGGCCCATGAAATGAGATAGAGAGTAATCTCATTTTTCCAGTTTTCTATAATTTGCGTAATATTGGAGATGCTTTTTCCTTGAATGAATGTTTGGTGGAACTTATCAGTGAAGCCAACTGGAATATTCTTTGTGGGAAGGTTTTTAATTACAAACTCAATTTCTTTAACAGTTATAGAACTCTCTGGGTTTTCTATTTCTTCTTGTGTCTATTGCAGTAAGCTATACTTTTCTAGAAATTTGCTTCACTCTTTCTTTCTTGGTCACTCACACTACAGGTTTAATTTACTTAGTCTTTTCAAAGCAGCAGCTTTGGCTTTGCTGATCCTCTCTATTATGTGCTTAGTTACTATGTTATTATTTTTGCTTTTACCTTTTTATTTTACTGTTTCTACTTTTGGGGGAAGGGGATGAGGCTCATATTGCTATTTGGGAGCCCACCAAAAGTGCAACGGTACCTCTCAACTCACTCTTCTAGACTACCATTATAAAAACAGCAGAGAGTTTCACTTGCTCTCTAGTTTTCCTGTCTCTTCATGTCTTGGCTTGGAGAGAGTTGGTTGATGTTTTGTAGAAGATTTAAAAAAAAATAAATTTAATTATGGCACAATCTTTCTAGTAGTAGAATAACAAAGCCTAACTTCAGTTTTACCATGAGAATAAAGTGAAGTGATTTAAATGAAAACACTTTGAAAAAAAAAATAATAAGACCAATACAAGTCTAAGTGTTTTCATTCTCACTGTTGCTAGTTTTTGGGTTCACCAAATGCTTAGATATATTCAAAGTTCCCTCAACCATGATTTGCAATAACTGGGGAAAATGTCCAAGAATTAGTAGTTGAGACAAAAATGTGCTACAACTTTACCAATGTTAGTATATGTCTCATTGCACTGGATTTAATTAGCTCTTGTTCTAGTTATAGCCAGTAGTTTGAAATAAAACAGAATGGACAGGTTTATTAACAGAGAGACTCTTGAAGTTGAAATTGTTTGGGTTAATTGCTTTTTTTGAATCAGCTAATTAAACATACAGAGGCCAGTGATCTAACCTCTGAAGACGATAAGAAGTTGACTGAGACGTTCGTTTGTTAGTATTGAAAAATTTACAACTTCTGCTGAAGTCGTACAGCAGTATTATCTTGAAATGTGAAATGCATGTTGTTTAAAAGCACAGGCTTTGGAGTGGGAACTCCTTGGTATAGGAACTCCTCTGCTTCCTGAGTAACTTCACTTTCTCCAACTGTAATTGGAAGTAAGAGTAGCTATCTCAAAGGAGTTGTGAGGATTAAATTAGCTTATCTGTGTAAAGGTCTTAACTTTGTGGGACATAATAGTTGCTCAGTATATAGTTTATGAATTGATGAAAAATTAATAAGCCTTTTTGTAGAGAGAAGAACTGAATATATTACCGTAAAATGAAAATCTATTAAGTGCTACAGGAAGAACACAAAGAATCAAAGGAACACTGAAAAAGGCTTCCTACTGAATGGGAATTGGGAGGAGATTTCGTGTAAGAGATGACATTTGAACTAAATCTTGAAGGTTTGAAGATAGAGTGGAATTGCAGCAGTTGTGCTTGGGACAGAAGATATTTCATGTGGAGGTGATGATGTGTATGATCCAAGACTGGGTGGAGATGGGAGACCTGGGGTTTAGGCAGGAAAGCATAGGGATTTTAAAGGATGGTGAGTAATGCTAGAGAGTAAATACATTGAGAAAGATTTGGGATTCAATGCTTAGAAGTATTTTGACATCATTTTGTATGTTCTTGAGAGCCATTAGAGACTTTAAGCTGTGCTTTAAGAAGACCGATGCTATGACATGGGTTGGTTACAGGGGGGATTTGGAAGAAGGAAGACCTATTAGGAAGATTTTGCAATAGGCAAAAGGAGATAGATTATAAAAACCTTACAAAATATGAGCAAAACTGCCTGTAAATTAACTGGTAAGAGATGATATATGAAGGAAGAATTCAAAGGTGATTCTGACATTAAAAATCTAAACAATTGGGACAATAGCTGTATCATTTGCAAACACAGTGAAAATGAGCAGGTTGTAAAGAAAGATTACAATTACGGTTTTGAACATACTGAGTTTGAATTTTGTATGATAGAAAGGACAGCCAACTGGAAATGTCAACTTGAGATAGTTTGAACTATAAATATTTGGGAATCATCTGCATGGAAGTAATAGTTGGAATCCTGGGAATGAATCAGCTCAAAGTGTGGTAGAAAACTATTTAGAGCAATGCCTAGAGGAATACGTGGCTGTATCCGTGGAAGGGCAGACAGCAAAAGAGAAGGAAACTATAGTTAGAGGGATAGAGCAGAAAAAATAGAACTGACATTTCTTATTAAAATTTAAGAAAATTTGCAAGTTATTTGACTAGGTTTTCTGAAAGAAAGCAATTGCCTTTGTTAGGAAGAATAACTAGGTAGCTTTATTACCTTTAACATGTAATCTATATTAAACAGAAATAATGCATTAAAATTCGTTATATTTGCAAGTGTATTTCTACCTTTTATGGACAGATTTTTGTGTCTTTCTTTCTTTGGAAAGCAACAAATTACAAAGTCATTTAGAGCTTCTTTTTTCACCCACCCTATAGAAATAGATATATTGCCAAGCATTGCAAGTGCCATATTTTCCACGTAGAATATCTAGGTGTCAAGATTATTTTCTAGTTAAAGCTTTGTTTGGGGGAAAAAAAAAAGAAAGAAAGAAAGAAGAAAAGGAAAAAACATTTTATGATCTTGAAGAAATTCATGGCCTTTGAAATTTCTAGAAGAGCCTCAAAAAATAGAAATTCCTGCTGATAATGCATTGGTGGTGGTAATAATTGCAATTCATATTAACTGAATGGTACTGTTTGCCATACATTGTTCTAAGTGTTTTACATGCATTTTTTTCATATAACAGTATTTACTGAGTACCTATGCTCTACCAGGCACTGTTCTGGGCATTTGATTTAGGTTAATAAATAAAACAAACTAACATTTTTGCTCTCGTGGACATCTTATTTAATGAGAGCAGACAGATAATAACCAGTAAGCATAATAAAGTATATGGACTCTAAGAAGATGATAAGTCCATGGAATAAATAGAGCAGGGTAAGTGGATTCAGGAGTGCTGAATTGGGACTGGGTGATGGAGGTGGATTGCTTTTTTCCTTTTCTTTTTTTTTTTGAGATGGAGTCTTACTCTGTCTCCCAGGCGGGAGTACAGTGGCGCGATCTCGGCTCACTGCAACCTCTGCCTGCTGGTTCAAGCAGTTCTTCTGCCTCAGCCTCCCAAGTAGCTGGGATTACAGACACGTGCCACCATGCCCAGCTAATTTTTTGTATTTTTAGTACAGACAGGGTTTCACCATGCTGGCCAGGCCGATCTTGAACTCCTGACCTAATGATCTGCCCACCTTGGCCTCCCAAAGTGCTGGGATTACAGGTGTGAACCACCATGCCCAACCAGATTGCATTATTAAGTAGGATGGTCAGAATAGGCCTAATGGAGAAGATTGCATTGGAGTTAACCATGCAGATATCTGAGAGAGTACCAAGCAAATGGAGCAATCTGTGCAAAGGCCCCAAGGTAGAAACACGTCTGTGATATCCAAGGAACAACAAAGAGATTAATATGATTCCATTTTGAGGAAGATATGGTTTCAGGCATGATGGAGCTACAGTCCATTGGCTCCCACTCCTGACTCATGGCTGTTTGCTCTCTCCAAGGAACACGTAGGTTAGGAAACTGTATTACAGCCATGAGTTTAAACACTGGTGGAACCAGAGGTGGTGATTCACTGAATTAGAATTCCCCTAACCAGCTGCAGTATAAAAATCCCTTAAGAACATGTGTGCTGACTTGATCAGAGGCACAAAGGAAAAGAATCTCAAAGTGAAAGGACCAGTTGGGATGCCTACCAAGACTTTGAGAATCACTACAAGAAAAACGGCTGTGGTAAAGGTTCTAAGACATGGAATCACTCCCAGAAGAGCATGCGCAAACAGTTTATTGACTTGCACAGTCCTTCTGAGATTGTTAAATAGATTTCTTTGATCAGTATTGAGCCAAGAGTTGAGGTTGAAGTCACCATTGCAGATGCTTAGATCAGCTATTTTAATAAATTATCAGTTGTTTTTTTCTTAAGAGGTCAGTATGGTTCAGAGTGTTTAAGGGAGAGAGCAGTAGTTAAGATCAGAGAGGAAATGGACATGGGGAGAGTGAGGCAGATCTTGTTACTAAACCCTATGAGATATGTACCATTATAATCTGCACTTTACAGATGAGGAAACTGAGATACAGACAAGTCAAGTAACCTGCCACATCTACTGTAAAATCAAGAGCCAGCTGTAACAACAAACAGTTTCATCCAATTATGTACTGAAGGTTTCAAAATGATTTAATTGTTAATTCCTTTATGGCTTTCTGTAAAAATATTAGGTAAAAGATCAGTTCTGGAGTAGATGATTTCATTTAACAATGGCTCTATGATTTTCTTTCTCTGTAAACCACCATGACCATTTATAGGGCTTGTTGTAATTTCATCAAAGTTTCTTCAATTGCTTATGACTTCTTTTTGTTGGAAGTACAATAAGCATCCCTTAATACAAGGCTTTTGTATTAGAACCAATTTAAATTTTGGTTTAGTTCTTCTAGCCTTTTCATATTGAGCCTTCTTAGAAACAGAGATACAGTCATAATCATAATGATGTAATATGTTTTCTTTAGTTCTTACATACAGAAAGCCATTCTAGATCATAATATAGTGATAATGTCATTTATACATTACCTATGGACATGCTACTGATAATTGAAATGAATCAGTGTAATGATAGTTACAGATTATCTGGCCCATGTATGTATTACCCATGCTTGAAGTGAATCAATACCTTAATAATATAATTTGATATAGAAAAACAATTTAATAAAGACAATTCTTTAAACAGTAGAAAGTGTAAGGAAAAGAAATGTTTATGCCTACCTAGTTCAGTGATCCCCTAACTCATCCATAAAACACTCTTCACTTTACTCCCAGGTTAAATGACTAGAGGGATTTGAAAGTCAATGGATCATTACATGAAAAGATATTTAATAGTTCACTTTTACACATGTTAGATTGCTAATTAGCTATTATTTTTCTAAAGTAAATTTAGTATATTGGGATTCTGCTTTTATCTACTTCATTGTATTAAGTAGAATTGATCCAAACTGTTGATTTTTATGACCTGTGAGCTTTTCAGCATTGACTTCGTAGAGATGATCATTTAAGGAATAGTACTTTGCTAGATTTATGGTTGTTTACATAATATTTTGTTAATCTGACAGTTAATAAAAAATGAGAAGTTATTTTAGTGGTGTTTCTTAGTAGTCTTCTCACAGAAGCAGTGAATGCATAAATCATAACTATGTGGGGTTGATGATTTTAATTGTTTGGTACTAACATGCTTTTGTCAAGTGGGGGCATCATTGATCTTTCTTAAGTAAGCAGTGTAGTAAGAATGCTTTGCTTTTTAAACTTAAATGATATTAGGAGTAAATACTTGTTCTCTTTTCATTTTGCTTTAGAGGACCTCTATTTAATATGTAAGTTTTCTTATAATAGCTAGCACTTTTAATTAATAGCAAGATTTAAAGTCCAGAAACATTTAACCATTTTCTTTGTAGTTTCCAATTGTACTAGCCTATAAGGTTACCATCACAAAATGCAGTTGTTATTCAGTAAAAGAAAATGGCATGGTTTTAATAATAATAAAAGTTTAGAATAAAATTGTTATTATAGAGTCTTAGGTTTGTTGTTATTATTGATGTTTTAAGTATATGAACAAGGGTAAAAGTATTTACTTATGATTTAAAACACACACACTACTAAGTCACCTAGTGTTCAAAAGTAGCTCTCAGTGATAATTAGAAAATATTTTGAGCATATCCAAAATACATACTGTTATGTGCTGTTGCCACCAACACCTGTTGCTAATAACTCTAAAACTGTTTTGCCATCATTAAATTTATATAAGAAGCATGTTTGAATATGGTTATCATTGTGCTGTTTACTTATAATGCATATATGAGTAGTGTATTTTTAAAACTAATGATAATTTTAATCTCTCCACTACTAGAAATTTGTGTTACATTTGGACCTTGAAATACATTATTTTTAACCTAGTCAAAAAGGAACCATATTTGTACATGATTGCATTTGGGGGAAATTTTGAGGGTGTGCGAGTTACATAGGTATTTAGCCTTAAGTATTTCAAAACTTTAACATCATGTTTCCATCAGTAAAGCTCCTGGCCTGTTCTTATGTATAAGTTTAAAATCTTGCATATCTACATCTTTGTCAGGCAAATGCCAAGGGCTAAAACTGGAGATAATTTAAGATTTATGTTTCCCTCTTGGAGGTTGCAGTTGTCGTGAATTTACAGTTGTGAAGGATCTAAACTGACATCAAAGTGTTCAAATGATCTGATTAGGTCAATTAATGTTGATTTTCATCTTCCATTAAATTCTTTTAATGTTTTCTTCTTTTCATTTTTTTTTAGCCAAGCCCTATACCAAGTCCTGTTTTGGGGCGAAAGCCAAATGCTAGTCAGTCTTTGCTTGTATGGTGTAAAGAAGTTACAAAGAACTATCGAGGAGTAAAAATCACCAATTTTACTACATCGTGGAGAAATGGTTTATCTTTTTGTGCAATATTACACCACTTTAGACCAGATTTAATGTAAGTAGAAACATTTTCCATTCCCTATGAATATTTTATACATAATAGACATTTTTTAAAAGAACATAAAATAATTTCTTAGCACATGTCCTGAAATAATTTGTATTTGTTTTATTACCCCCACCTCTTGCTTTCGAGAGATGTATGTCAGAAAGCTTTTCCTTTTTCATACCTAAAAACAATCTTTTCTCTTTTTAAAGAAAATGGTGGCTGGACGTGGTGGCTCACACCTGTAATCTCAGCACTTTGGGAGGCCAAGGCGGGGGGATCACCTGAGGTCAGGAGCTCGAGACCAGCCTGACTGACATGGAGAAACCCTGTCTCTACTAAAAATACAAAATTAGCCAGGCGTAGTGGTGCATGCCTGTAATCCCAGCTATTCGGGAGGCTGAGGCAGGAGAATCTCTTGAACCTGGGAGGCAGAGGTTTCGGTGAGCCAAGATCGTGCCATTGCACTCCAGCCTGGGCAACAAGAGCAAAACTCTGTCTCAAAAAAAAAAAAAAAAGAAAGAAAGAAAATGGTTTTTCTCCTTAATCTCAAAGAACTGACTTCAAATTATTATGAAAACTGTGTTAGTGTTAAAATGAGATGAGACAAATAAGCCTGTAATTCTTTACATTGACAACAAGGGATTACCTCATGGTAAATTTGGTTGTCAAGGCTAGTTTTTGGTCCCCTGCCTTAACCTCTCTTTTAGATGGAAAGCTTCAGGCAGTGAAACGTGTAATCATTGTTTTTATTCATTTATTTATTTATTTCCTTAATTTTCCACACTATTAGTTTTGTTGATTGAATTTTTGTGAAATTGCTAGTTACTCTTTAGTATTATTGAATGTCAAATTTTTAGATTCAGTTTGTTTTAAAAACAACTGTTTTTATCAAATATTGTATGTACCCACTGTGCTTTTTTCTCCCTCAGTGACTACAAGTCTCTGAATCCTCAAGATATTAAAGAGAACAACAAAAAGGTAAGAATTGATGCGCAAGAAAAATACATAGTTTCCATTTTGGCTTCTCTGCGGGTCTTTATTAATTTGGAGAAAGTGAGGCAGTTTTATGAGGTCATAACTACAACTCACAGAGTGTTGTCTGCTTACTGCAGTACATTAGGATACATGGTTTACTCTGGTTTATCATGAACTTTTAAAGACTATAAGTGCCAGGTTGGCATCATATTATAATATGCAAATTATCTTTTTAACTGTTGAATATTTGTTAAAGCATAGTGCTTTTATTCTAAGATTTGGCTTTTTAAAAATGCACCCAAAACTGTTGTGCCATAGCTGTTATATAAGTTTAGAAAAATATGTTGGTTGGGGATGAGAAGAAGAGCCTAATGGGTAAGCAAGAGAAAATACTTAGGTTCTGAGAAGCAAAAAGATATAAACCTTGGTTCTTTTCATTTTCTGGTGAACCATATACAAGTATGCGCTGCGTAACAACGTTTTGGTCAAAAACAGACCACATAGGTGGTGATGTACCGTAAGATTATAATACTTTATTTTTACTGTACCTTTTCTATGTTCAGGTGAACAAATACTTACCATTGTGTTACAGTTACCTACACTATTCAGTATAGGAATATGCTGTGCCGTTCTGTAGCTTAGGAGCAATAAGCTATACTGCATAGCCTAGGTATGTAGTAGGCTGTACCATCTAGGTTTGTGTAAGTACCCACTGTGCTGTTTACACAACAACAAAATCGCCTGACAGTGCATTTCTCAGCACATATCCCCATTGTTAAGCAACACATGACTGTATTTTCCCACATAATTAATCAATGTACTGAGATCAGAGCTTCCCAACTGGTATGGGGCAAGGGGATATCGATCCTTTCAGCCTTCAGGGCATCTATGTAAGGCTGAGTTGCTGGAGCCCTGGACTGGCTAACTGTGGCCACAGGCTGACTTACCTGTTTACCCCAGCACACAGTATGTGTGTTCTGTGTGCAAGGAGGGAAGCACCTAACTCAGCACACAGTAGGCACTGAATGTTTTTTCTACTGAATTGAATTCGTCAACTGAAAAATTAATGAAATTTATTATTGTCTTAGAACAGGAGTTCTTAACCTGTGATCTGTGGGTAGAAATCAGGGTGTTCTTTCTTGAACATGGTTGAGGGAAAAAATATATTTTACTTTCATAATTCCTCAACTGAAATTTAGCATTTCCTTTAACTATGAATTTAAGCAATAAACCACCATAGTGTTAGCCATGGCTGAAACTTTGTCACCTTTAGAAATCACAGATATTTTCGATATTTTCATGTCATGCTATAGTTGTTGCTGCAGATATCTGCAAATACCTTTTAAGCTTATAACTTCTTAAAATTAATTAGTGCAGTCATAAAAAGCACATGTATTACTACTTCCCAAATTCATTTTAAGTAATACTTTCATAGGTGTATTTTTCAGTATAATTGGTTTCTTTTGTGATTCTATATGTTTTATCCATGTAAAAACATTATTCTGAGAAGGGACCCATTGCCAAAAGGGTTCATGAGACAAAGTGGTTAAAGCCTCTGGTCTAAAGTTTTTAACATACTTTAAATTAAATAATTAAAATGACTGGTGATACAAAGTCTTGGAACCTTGATAGAAGTTCAATTAACAAGTCTTTAAATCAAAACAATTTTTCACTTGTATTGCTCTCTGAAACCAAAAATGTGCATTGCCATCAAAAAGGTTTTGTTTCTTCAGCCTGGGGAATGTTGCAAGACCCCATCTCTACAAAAAATGAAAATGTTAGCTCAGCATGGTGGCATGCACCTGTAGTCCCAGCTACTTGGGAGAATGAGGTGGGAGAATCGCTGGAGCCCAGGAGCCCAAGGCTGCAGTGAGCTAGGATCATGCCACTGCTCTCTAGCCTGATTGACAGAGCAAGACCCTGTGTCCAAAAACAAACAAACAATCAAAAATGCTTGTTTTTTCGCAAATGCATAATGCTGGCCGTAGAGCAATAAAAACCTGGCAGTTTCTATTGAAATATGCCACCAAAAAAAGATAATCTTTAAAAATCAGTATAGTTTTCTTACAGAAATCACCCTTCGGATGGGCATGTTACAAAGTAAATTGTTCTTATGAATTATTTCTTGTATAATTTTGGAGAGCCTGTGTCTATTAAAGTGAAATGCTTCTTTTTCATTAATTACAATTAAATTACATCTTTGGGTATGGCAGTGCTTTACCTCCATTTTCTTACATTTGAACAAAATGCTAAGCCATTTAAATACAGACATGAGCATTATAAAATAAACCATTTTTTAAAGTGGATGTTTCAACTTACTGTTCAAAATTTTGAAAAGAAAATATTGTTGATTTTACCTCGTTATAAATGTGTGAAGAATATGGGGAATCTCATTAAGGCTTAAGTCACACTTCTTTACATTAGCTTTTCATTAACTTGGTAATGGTAAGCATACTTTGGATTTACATATTACTCCATACAGAAGGCCATCCCATTAAAAATTTTTTTCAGTTAGATCTTCCAGTACAGACAATCATGGCTTTTGAAAGGCTTTATCTTTGATGATTCTATTCATTGTATTATTCAATAAATAATTGTTTTTACATAGTCTTTCCTTTCATCATTTGCTGCTTCTTACCTGATAGCTACATTGAGTACTTCTAGCTTCACACAGTTCTTCCCAATAACCCCATATGCCCCTGAATGAACTTAAAGCACCATAGGAAAACAATGCCTGTGTCTTAAATTTCATACAGATGCATAACATAACTGGCAGGAACTCCTCTTTACCAATTTAATAACATGTAGGAATGAATAAGATAATTTTCTTAGAAAGACCTCTTTTTTCACCACACACAAACAGGTAAAAAACAGTAGGTAGTTGACCAGGGCAGAAGAGATTAACCTTTGGGAAAAGTCCTTTATAAAGTGTAAACCTTGCTTACAAGAAACCTAGTTTGTTTTTAATTTTTTTTTTAGTGTAATTAGTGTATATAAAATGAATTGCTACATGAAGCAAAACACCAGCAGGAGTTTCCCCATAAGGAAGCTAATCATTTTCCCGGGTCTGTAAAAAGAGCTGAATAAAAAAAGGCATTTTCCTGTGACATCTGATCTTAAACAATATGTCAGTGTTTTTAGATAATTTGGGAATGTTTAGAATACTGCCTGTGGTGCTTTCCCTGATGGCCTGCTATTGATGCCTGTCAGTCAAGTTGTCAAGACACATGAAAAGGAAAATGACTTCAATTTTCCTAAAACATGTAAAATAACAAACAAGCCTATACATGCACACCAACTGAGTCATTCTCTCTAGTAAATATTTTGAGGTACCTATATTATGAAGCCTAGTGCTGTGAAAATTGAAGAGGTTTTAATATCACAATTTATTTTTCATTTTCTTTCTTACTTGTTCCTTAATGTTTGTTAAACTACAAGAATATGAGACAAAGATTAAATTCAAACATAGAAATGTACTTTAACAAGTAAGTGCAGAAGACTGATTCCTTTTGAATTGTTACATAATTTCCTAACATGTCTTTTAAGAAAAAATTTGAATTATGATCCTAGGTTCCTAAAAAGGGTAAACATTTTACATATCAGAGCAAGAATATATCTAGAGGGTTCTTTCTTTCTCTGAGAGTATATCTAAACCTTTAGCCATACTTTTAATGCTTCCTAGCAACACAATGCTGTTTTCAAGGGTTAGTTCAGGATAGTAATAATTAATTGTAAATTGAGAAACAGCTTTGATTATTCAAAACTAGAAAAACCTGATGTGCCATAGTCATTTAAAGGCTAACAAAAATAATACAATGCAGCTTTACATTCTCAACTAGGTTGTAGTACTCAGAACATTTCATTCTTTCCAAAATGAATGAATTAAAATGAAGTCACTCTTTTCATTATGAAAATCAGTCTTAATTGAGCATTTAAAAAATGTTTCTGTTTCTACGCTTAATTGCATTTATTTGTATTTTATATCAGGTAATCTAGTAGTTAGTCCTTTTGACTTCTCTAGCTGTGCTTTTCTTCACAAATCACTGCAATTACATGACCGTGGAAAAGAGAGGTTGATAGAAATGATAAAGCTCAATATGGATTAGTCTAATGTTTCTTTATACTTTAGTTCCTTATCTTAAAAGTCCATTCTCAGAGTTTTAAAAAATTTAACTCTCATTTTTGTGTATTTCCTTTATTGGAAAAAATATTTTAATTCTTATTTATTACACTTTTTTCTCTTGCCTCTCCCCCCACTTTTACACATGTTTGACTTTTGGAAACTTGTTATTTTCATGTGACATAATGTCGATAACATGTACCCTCCAATAACAACAACAACAATTAAAAATGTGCTCTTTTTAAAATGTATGAATTATGTGAACTGTTCAACATATCTTTTGTTTTTCCTTCCTTTGAAGGCATACGATGGATTTGCCAGCATAGGAATTTCCCGATTATTGGAACCTTCTGATATGGTATTATTAGCAATTCCTGATAAACTGACTGTTATGACTTATCTCTATCAAATAAGGGCACATTTCAGTGGCCAAGAGCTAAATGTCGTTCAGATAGAGGAAAACAGCAGTAAAAGCACATATAAAGTTGGAAACTACGAAACAGATACAAACAGCTCTGTTGATCAAGAAAAATTCTACGCAGAGCTTAGTGATCTGAAGCCAGAGCCTGAACTACAACAGCCCATCAGCGGAGCAGTAGACTTCTTATCACAGGATGACTCTGTATTCGTTAATGATAGTGGGGTTGGAGAGTCAGAAAGTGAGCATCAAACTCCTGATGATCACCTTAGTCCAAGCACAGCCTCCCCTTACTGTCGCAGGACTAGAAGTGACACAGAACCCCAGAAGTCTCAGCAGAGCTCTGGAAGGACTTCAGGATCTGATGACCCTGGAATATGTTCCGGTACAGATTCAACCCAAGCACAGGTTTTGTTAGGCAAAAAGAGACTATTGAAAGCTGAGACTTTAGAATTGAGTGACTTACATGTTAGTGATAAGAAGAAGGATATGTCTCCACCCTTTATTTGTGAGGAGACAGATGAACAAAAGCTTCAAACTCTAGACATCAGTAGTAACTTGGAGAAAGAAAAATTAGAGAATTCCAGATCCTTAGAATGCAGATCAGATCCAGAATCGCCTATCAAAAAAACGAGTTTATCTCCTACTTCTAAACTTGGATACTCATATAGTAGAGATCTAGACCTTGCAAAGAAAAAACATGCTTCCCTGAGGCAGACGGAATCTGATCCAGATGCTGATAGAACCACTTTAAATCATGCAGATCATTCATCAAAAATAGTCCAGGTAAGTGAATTAGAATGCTGAATACTATATTTAGTAATTAGTTATTCTCTGTTTTTGTTTCTTTTTGCATTCATAGATGTTACAAATGATTAAAGGTGAAGTGTAATGTCTATTGTAAAAATTCCTGAGGCATCCAGTAGTGTGCGCCAAAGTCCCCACTATTTGGGAGGCTGAGGAAAGAGGTTTGCTTTGGCCTAGGAGTTTGAAACCAGCCTGAGTAACATAGCGAGTCCCTGTCTCAAGAAAAGAAAAACCTGAAATATACCTGCTTTATATTTAAGATTTATGATCTAATATTTTAAGCCTACAATTCCCAATTTCAACATTGAAGGATATTGTGTAATAAGGCTATGAAAAAAAAATTGAAGGATAAAGAATGTCAACTTTTCAAATAAAAATGTTACTTATAAAAACAATATTCTACTATAAAATAAGTCAAAGTTGTTTCAATATTCCATTTAATAAGAACATCATTATAAAAATGTATAATGCCAAATTAAATATTTCCCATTTAAAGCGTTTTCCTTAGGTATTTTAATTGGTTTATTTAGTCCCATCATTATTTGTGGTTAAATATCCCAGCAGCATCCAAATTTCTCCTCATGAAGGGAATATTGTACAGTTTTAACCTTTCTCTTACTGATGATATTAATAGTTTACTATTTTTACTTGTATCTCTGGTACAGTCAGTTATAAGATATACTATTATTTTATGTACCACAACAAAAAAGAACAACATTGTCAATAAAATTATGATACCTGGTTTTCCTGTCACTCAGAATTTTTATATCTATTGAAAGAGCTCTTTTAGACTTATTCAGGCATAATTTGATCATATTAACACTCTTATGTATACATAAGGAGGAAATATTAGGCAAAATAAATTGATTAAGGTATTCCTAAAAGTTTTTCACATTTAGAATCCAACTCTTCTGAATCACTTTTTGATTTAGAATTGTTGGTATTCCCTTTTTTTTTTTTTCTGCACAGTTATCGTCTGTGCCATCAAAAGCATTGTTACAGTACATGGTTCTCAAAGCCAGATTTGGGGGCCTCTGAAGTTCTCCAAGTCCCTCTCCGAGAACACCGTAAGTTAAAGCTATTTTCATAATAATACTAGGGCATTGTTTGCCTTCGTCACACTCATTCTCTCACAAGAGTATAATGGCATTTTCTGAAAGTTACATGATTTGTGATATCTCAACAGATTGAATATAAAAGTAGATATAGGAATTCAGCTGCTTTCTTTTATATTGAGATTTGTAAAATATGTAAAATAATGCCATCCTTCTCAATTTTTGTTTTTAAAGTAATTATTTTCTATTAAAATGTGTTAACATCTAATGAGTTAATTGTGGCTACTTCTAAATGAAAAAAATAAGTATTTTTAAATTGTATCAGTTTTAATATCAAAAATGACAAATGTCAATAGATATAATCTATATAAGCAAGAGTTTTTTGGGATCCTCAATAATTTTTAAGAATTATGGGGATTTTGAGACCAAAAAATTGGAGAACTTCTGATTTTTTTTTTTTTTTTTGAAACAGAGTTTTGCTTTTGTTGCCCAGGCTGGAGTGCAATGGCACCATCTTGGCTCACCGCAACCTCTGCCTCCCAGGTTCAAGCAATTCTCCTGCCTCAGCCTCCTGAGAAGCTGGGATTACAGGCATGCACCACCACACCCGGCTACTTTTGTATTTTTAGTAGAGATGGGGTTTCTCCATGTTGGTCAGGCTGGTCTCGAACTCCTGACCTCAGGTGATCCACCCACCTCGGCCTCCCAAAGTGCTGAGATTACAGGTGTGAGCCACCATGTCCGGCCTGAACCTCTGAATTTATAGCATTTCTCCACAACTGTCTCTGGGATTTTCTTCCAGGTCAGTATACTCATTGATAATAGCACTGTCTTGGCTTTACCAGAAGGTCTCAACAGAAGATTTTTAGACAGTAATCTGGAGTTATGTTTCTTTCTCACATAGTCCTCAAGTGGTGTTGACTGAAACATCAAGGAATTGTCATCATGCCAACAGAAATATCAAACAATACATATATAGATAGACAACCATGTCTTGACTGCCACCTGAATGACAGAGAGTATAAGATTCTGCCATTTATAAGGTTTCAGAGGTGTCAAGAAAGAATTTACATATTAGGATTAAAGAAGTGTAATAGCTGTCAAAGCAAGCCCCTGTTCTCCTAATCATAAACCTCAAATCAAAAGTCCTAAGTAGCTAAATCTCTCTGAAAGCTTTCAGGACAGCATAATGTCCACACATAGTAGATAATCAATAAACATCTAGTAGTGATTGATAGTTGCAAGAACTTGATGACCCTAACTTGTAATATTCAATACAGATTTTTATTTTGTTTTTTTTTGTGGGGTAATGGAGTCTCACCCTGTCACCCAGGCTAGAGTGCAGTGGTGTGATCTTACCTTCGCCTCCTGGGTTCAAGTGATTCTCCTGCCTCAGCCTCCCGAGTAGCTGAGACTATGGGTGTGTACCACCATGCCCAGTTAATTTTTGTATTTTTAGTAGAGATGGGGTTTCACCATGTTGGCCAGGCTGGTCTCGATCTCCTGACCTCGGGTAATCCTCCTGCTTCACTCTCCCAAAGTGCTGGGATTACAGACGTGAGCCACCACACCTGGCCAGATTTTTCTTGAAAACCAGATTTTTAAGGCAAATATGTTTAGTTAAAACTAGAAATTGATTGATATTTAAAATGTTAAAATACCCTGGACTGGGAATCAGTAAGCCTGGATTCTCGTTTTGGCTCTCCCAATAAATTAGTAGTGTGACATGTTAACTAGCTATTTAGCCTCTCTCAATCTTATTTTCCATGTATGTTAAATGAAGTAATCTTTAAGAACCCCTTTAGCTGTGAAACTATCATTCTGTGATTCTATTCAGATGATTAAAGTGTACTGGATGATAGAAGCAACGTCTATTCATAGCTCCATATATGTTTTCTCTTTGGCCACTGACTTATTCAGAATTTTGCTTAGGGTAAGTTTAAAGGTTTTTATTGACACTGGATTGGCAAAAGTAATGTCTAACAATAAACACTGTAATATAGGTGCTGACATTTGGTAGGCTTTTAAAATTGTATATAGCAACTGAATTTTGGACAATTAAAAATCTTTTTCCCTTTTGTACACAGTATTTCAATTCTCAGATACACATCTTTTTACATTTTAACTTCTCAATCAATATATTATTTATAATAGATAGTATATTAGAGTTTAATTGACAATGTTTGTTCTTAGTAGTTCATAAAATAATAGTAATTCTTACAATTAAAACCATTGGATTAGAGGAAATTTAGTAACTTTAATATGACTTTGTATACTTAACAAAGTCATAATGTTGTCCATTTGGGTGCCTAATACATGTGATGACAGTTATCTATCTTACACATATCTCTTAAACTTTACAACCCATAAGGTAAGTAGTCAAATTCTATATTATATATGGGAAATCTGGGGTTTGCGGAGTTACTTAAGGTTATATGATAAATGTTAAAGTTTGAATTCAAAAACAACCTTGTCTTCAAAGTCTGTGCTTCTCCACTTGATGCATATAACATCTTTACTTATCGTAATAGCATTAAAAAATAATTGTAGCCCAAACATAATGTGGTCAACATTACTGAAGGGCAATTTAACAATGTGCATCAAATTCCTTAAAAATCTTTATCTCATTAGATCCTACTTTCAGGAATTTTTCATAAGGAAATAGTTAGAATTGTATAATATGGCCGGGCGCCGTGGCTCATGCCTGTAATCCCAGCACTTTGGGAGGCCGAGGCAGGCGGATCACCTGAGGTCAGTTCGAGACCAGCCTGACTACATGGAGAAACCCCGTCTCTACTAAAAATACAAAAGTAGCCAGGGTGGTGGCACATGCCTGTAATCCCAGCTACTTGGGAGGCTGAGGCAGGAGAATTGCTTGAACCCGGGAGGCGGAGGTTGCGTTGAGCCGAGCTGGCGCCATTGTACTCCGGCCTGGGCAACAAGAGCGAAACTCCGTCTCAGAAAAAAAAAAAAAAAAGAATTGTATAATAAAAATGTACCTCTAAAGATATTCATAAAAGCATTATTTATGACAGTAAAAGATTGTGTGCAACCTAAATGTTCAGCAAAATAAGACCAAGTTAGCTAACGTATGATGCGTCTATACAATGTAATGTTAGGTAGCCAATTAAAACTCATGTTTTAGGCTGGGCATGGTGGCTTACCTATAATCCCAGTACTTTGGAGGTTGAAGTGAGAGGATTGCTTGAGCCTGAGAGGTCAAGGCTGCAGTAAGCCGTGATTGTGCCATTGGACTCCAGTCTGGGTGACAGAGCAAGACCCTGTCTCAAAAAAGTAAAATAATAAAATAATTTTAAAATTATGTTTAAAAGAAAATGCTCAAAATACAATAAGTGAAGAAAAAAAAAAAAGCATGATTCTACAGTTATTATCTCTGGGTACCAGGACTACTACTAATTTTTATTTATCTTCTTTTTAACTTGTATTTATTTTCTGAAATCTCTGTAGTGAATTGCATTTCTAGCTAGGAAAATTTTTTTTAAAATTGTGTTTTTGTGCTCTTAAACACAATTGGTGATTTTATAGTCTTTTGGTGATTTGATTTTGTTCTTAAGACCAAAACATTTTTTCACTGTCTTTGTAGCTGTTTGGAATCACCAAAAGACTATAAAATCACAGAATTCAGAGCTGGTGGAATCTTAAAGATGATCTCTCATTTCAAAGATTAAGAAATCGAGGGATTAAAACAAATACTTAAACGTTTATTCAGTGCTTGCCATGCACCAGTGCTCAGTACATTATGCTATTATTTAATCTTTGCCCTATCCTTCTGAGAGTTGGTCTATTTCTATCCTTATTTTATAAACGAAGAAACTGAGGCTTAGATAAATTAACTTGCCCATAATTAAGTGGTGGAACTGATATTTGAACCCAGGTCTGTCTGACTCCACATCATGTAATGGAATGCAGTACGTTTTTAACTGACCTGCTCAATGTTACATTGCTTATTATTAGTGGAAGAGGGATTAACAGCCTGATGTCTTGACTGAAAATTCAGTGTTCATTTAATTAATTTTGTCTGTTTTTGAGACACTGTTGATATTGTAACTAAACTTTATTGTGTCCTATTCAACATGAACTTAGACTTATCATTATCACTTATACATTTTATTTGTATCTGTTAAGAATTTTTGTTTAATCCTCTTAAAAATCTTGGGTGATGAAAATGTCCTGGAATTAGGTAGTGGTGATAGTTCATAACCTTATGAAATACTAAAAAGCACTGAATTGTACACTTTAAGAAAAATCTTTTCTTCTTTAAGATTATAGAAAAAAAGCTCTAAAAATAGTTACAGTAAAATATAAAGACCACAAAGAAACCCAAAATGCTGAACTAATCTTTAAAAAGATGGTTTCACGTAATATGAAATAAAGTAATAACTATACTTATTTTATTTTCCTTGACAGTGATACTTATGATTGAACCAAAACTATGCAATGAAAGGGAATTAAAAGAAATTAAGTGTCAGATAATAGTAATAGACATCTAAAGCCAGAAGTTGGTTACTTAGTAGAAAAAAAAGGAATTTGGACTATAAGGAGTATGAATATTTGTGCTTTTGGTTAATGTATTTAAGAACTGATCTCTGTTGATGGACGATATCTGTTGTTCTCCAAAATTATATTGTAAAATTACAGATTAATCCAGGAGAATACTTTTTCAATTATAATATTTTCAGTTGTTTTGTTATAAGGATAGTGAGCAATGGAGAAGACTAGTTTTACTTTTTTTAATGAAATATAATAACTTTGAATTTTCTATAAACATTCGCAAGAATTTAAAGGATTATTGCCACAGATATTTAATATTTATCAACGTTCAAATTTGGAAGACATGTTGTTATCAATTCTATAAGACTGAAAATAAAACTCTGAACTTTAAAAAAGTCTTTGTCAGATTATACTGTGTTTATGAGCAAATAGAATATATAGAATATATATTAGCCTTATACCTAACGAGAATATGTTCTAATAAAATTATAATTAAATTTAATCCAGTTTTAGACACTAAAAATGTATTTCCCTCATATCAAGATTTATATATTCATTCCATGGTTTCTAGTCAACATTAACATTCTTTGTAGGTAATCTCATGAAGCTACAATCTTATTCATGATCTCTATTATTTCAGCAGATTGTCTAACCTTTCATTAGTTTATAAATGTAGATTACCAGTTCTTTTTTTGGCTTCTAATTCTGTATCTTTGCTTTTAAGCATCGAATGTTATCTAGACAAGAAGAACTTAAGGAAAGAGCAAGAGTTCTGCTTGAGCAAGCGAGAAGAGATGCAGCCCTAAAGGCGGGGAATAAGCACAGTACCAACGCAGCCACCCCATTCTGCAACAGGCAGCTAAGTGATGTGAGGAGCATTGGTTAAAAAAGACCATAAGTTGTTAATTGTAATCACGGGGAGGAGGGAAGTAATTTGCTTGTATTTTTGCTATGTTATTTTTCTACAGACTGTACGTTGTAAATACTTAGTGCACTTACTGAACTGATAAAGATAAATTCATACTTGTAGGACCATTTGGTCATTATTCCTACAAAGCAGTGTTAGTGATGAGGAAAAGTAAGATCTGGGAATATAATTTCCACATATGCATGAATAATCTGTTGTTAGTTTATATTTTATAACTGTAGTTGTACTCTAAGACTGTATTTTGTCAGTGGAGGTTAATTTTATTGGAAATGTTAGAATATAATAATGATGTCTATTATTTATTGAATACCTACTAAGTATTTCAGGAGCAGTAATTTTTATTTTACTTAACGCCATGGAGACTGAGGCCAGTAGGCAAGGTAACCTGTACGAGGTCACAGAGTCAGTAAACCGTGAATCCAGGATTTGAACCTGAGCCTTATTGGATTCCAGAGTCAGGCCACTTTCCTATCACATACTGCCATCTTTGTATTAAACCACATTTTTGTACATATTTTTGTGTAGTGCTTCACAGATAATAATGAACGTATAATAATGTGCCCTTAAAATTTAGGACACAAACATCTTCATGAATCAGAAAACTGACAGTCTCACCATAGCACCATCATGTGTTAGTAGTTTTTCCCAGAAAGAGCAGCCGTGTGCCATATAGCTAGGTAGCTACATGCCAGGTTGGTCACCTTGTTGCATTTGTTTCACGTTTACCCAAAGAAGTACCCTATTGCTTATGAGACTGTGCTTTGAACAGTCCCAAGATATTTTCCCACCCTTCCTCTTTCAAGTTATCTATTGTTGCATTAAAAACAACTGCAGGGCTCGGCACGGTGACTCACGCCCGTACCCAACACTTTGAGAGGCTGAGGTGGGAGGATCACTTGAGTCCAGGAGTTTGAGACCAGCCTAGGCAATAGTGACACCCCGTCTCTACTTACAGAAACACACACACACACACACACACACACACAGCAGAACTTACTGGCAAAAAACAACCATCTGATTAGGTTAATAGATTCTGTGAGTTAAGAATTCAGATAGGACACAGAGGTAGTGGCTTGTTTATGTTCCATGACGTCTGGGGCTGGCTTTCAGCTAATAATACCTCTGCCAGACTGTCAGTTGGAACACCTACATGTGGCCTCTCCATATGGTCTCTTTACTTCTCTAGTGTGGGCTTCCTCATAGCATGGTGGCTGACTTCCAAGAACAAGTGTCCCAGTGGAATAAGCCATAAATATGTGGCATTCTTATGATCTAGCTTTTCTTTATAACAAAATCACTCTAAGTTTATTGTAAGAAAGGAAAATTAGTGGCAAATTTCAGTTATGAACATAGATGTAAAAATCCTGTAGAAAATACTAACAAATTCAACCCAGAAATGTTTTAAAAAGTTAACATACCATGGTCAATTTGGATTTATTCTAGGAATGCAAGATTGTTTAATTTTTCAAAACTCAAGCAATGTAATTGACAACATTAACTGAATAAAGAAAAATCAAGCAGATATAGAAAAAGGTTGGAAAAATACCAACATCTATTCATGATCCATAGAGAGAGAAGAACCACATTTCTTAGCCTCTAGGGATAGAAAGGAACTTTATTACTTTATTAATCTGCTAAAATGTATGCATAAAAAGCCTATAGCAAACATACTTAATTGTGAAATACTGAAAGCTTTCCATTTGTAGCAGATTAAAAGACAGGCAATTCCACTATCACTTCTGTTCAATATCATAATGGGGAACCTAAGACAAGAAAAAGAAATAAAAAGGTATAACATATGAAAAGTGACCAATAAAATTACCATTATTCACCAGAAATATGATTTGTACATGGAAAATTCTCCCAAAATTACAAGATTACTGGACATAAAATTAATATTTGAAAATAAATTATATTTCAGTAAGATACACAAATGGCCAACAAGCTCATAAGAAATACCTTTAGTATCATTAGTTATCAAGCATATGAAACTCAAAGTCACAGTGAGATACCACTATGAGAATGGCTAAAATTTAAAAGACTGACAGTAACAAGTGTGGGAGGAATCTGGAGCAACTAGAACTCTCACATTTTGCCAGTAGGAATGTGAAATGGTACAACCATCTTGAAAAACAGGCCATTGCTTATGAAGCTAAACATACACTTACATGACCCCAGCAATTCCATTTTAAGGTATATAACTAAAAAAACTAAAAACACATGGTTATTCGAAGAATTTTACACAAAATTTCAGAGCAGTTTTGTTTGTAGTACCCAGAAACAGGGCAGAATTTAAATGTCCATCACCAGACAAGTGAATAAACACATCCTGATATAGCCATACAATATAATATTACACCAGCAATACAAAGGAACAGGACCCTGAGATGCACAATAATGTAAATGAATCTTGGAGATATTATGCTGAGAACACAAAACAGGGCATATATAATTACATTCACGTGAAATTCTACAACAGGCAAAACTAATGTAGCATGACAGAAGGCCAACTGGTGGTTGCCTGATGCCAGGGTAGGTGGGATATCATGAGCAAACTTCCTAGAGGGATGGAAAATATTTATAGCTTTATTGTGTCTGATTACACAGGTGTGTACATTCGTTAAAATGTCAAATTTAAAATGGGTGCATATTACTAGATGTAAATTATATCTTAAAGTTTATCTTTTAAAATTATTTATTACAAACAAAAAGTTTTAAAATATTTACGGGAACATTAAAAATGCATAGTATGCTAAGAATAAAGCTAACAAGAAATATGCAAGACCTTTAGGCAGAAAACTAAAACATTCTGAAAGATATAAAAGAATAAATAAATGGGCATATTACGTTTATAGATTAGAAGACTCAATTTTTTAAACATTTTATTGCGGTAAGAACAGTTAACATGAGAGCTACTTTTTTAAAAAAAAATTTGAGTGGATACAATGTTTTATTGCAGATCTGCATTACTTATTCATGTTGCTTAGATGAAACTCTATTCCTATAGATTAGTAACTGCCCATTTCCCCCTCCCTCCAGTCCCTGTCTGCCACTATTTCACTGTTTGATTCCATGAATCTGACTATTTTAGATACTTTATATAAGTGGAATCATGCAGTATTTGTCTTTCTATAACTGGCTTATTTCACTTAGCATAATGTCATAGAGGCTTATCTATGTTGTAGAATGTGACAGGACTTCCTGCTTTTTTAAAGCTGAATGGTATTCCACTGTATATATATACCACATTATTTTTATCCATTTATCTGTCAGTAGACATTTAGGTGGTTTTCACATCTTGGCTATTGTGAACAATGCTGCAGTGAACATAGGAGTGCTAAAATCACTTCAAGATCTCGATTTCAGCTTTATTGGATAAGTACCCCGAAGTGGGATTGCTGGATATATGGTAGTTCTGTTTTCAGTTTTTTGAGGTACCTTCATACTGTTTTGCCATAACAGTTGCACTATTTTATATTACCACCAACGGTGTGCAAGGATTCCACTTTCTCCACATTCTCACCAAAACTTGCCACTTTTGTTTTTTAGATAATAGCCATTCTAACAAGCATGGAGTGATATCTCGTGATCTTGATTTGCATTTTCCTGATGACTAGTGACATTGAACATCTTTTCATGTACCTGTACCTGTTGTCCATTTTTATGTCTTCTTTGAAAAAATGTCTATTCACATCCTTAGCCCACTTTTTAATCAGGTTAACAGTTTGTTTTGGGGGATGGGGGTGGCTATTGAGTTATAGGAGTTATTATTTATTACTTAAAGGACCACTGGTTTAAAACTTCTTTAGCAGTTTCTTTATTTTATTCCTCTGTAGTTTGTTTCTATACACCTAAACTAAGTCCTTCTGGTGAATACCAAAAATAATGAGAAGAGCTATTTTAATAATTGCTATTATAGGACTTAAATAGAAGCATGTAGTCATGGGACAATGTCCATGTACTCAGTACAGTTAGCTACTTGTGAGACTTTTGTATTTAGTTCTGGGCTGAGAGAAAGTGAGAATTTACAGGGTTAAAGTATTGAAAGCAAAGGTTTACTTGTAAGAAAGAAAGGTTTACAAAACGTAAAGAAGAGATAACTGGGAAATAGCTTAAGTGATCATTCGAATATATGAAGCCTCAAAATCCATCTGGTAGCCCCACTTACCTAAGAGAATAAACTTCCCAACTACTCATCATGGCCTCGTGTCCTTGCAAATCCTGTCCCCTCCCTTTACAGCCTCATCTCTTACCTGTCTCTCATTTTTTTATTCTACAGTCCAGTTATAAGTTGCTTACTGTATCTAAAATGTGCCATACTCTCATTCTTGTGTCAAGCATTTGCTGTTGTTGCCTTGAAATATCCATCTTCCCTTATTAGTTTCTACTGAAATAGCACTGAAACTGAAATAGCACTTCGATAAACACTCTCCTAATGGCTCCTTGCAGTGAAGTTAATTCTCTTTCCTATGTCTTTTTCTATTATTCTCTACCATAGCATGCATTCATCCCAATATAATTATCTAATTACAAATCTCTTTCTCTCATTCAACTGTGAACTATTTCAAAGTTCAAGGACCTTGTATCTCCAGCATCAAGTAATAGTATTTAGTAAATGTTTGTTGAATGAATAAATGAAGGGAATAGTGACAGGCTATTTTTCATATCCTCTGAGTGTCAACTAATAAAAAATGAGCTTAAACGTGAAAACTTTGCTATAAGGAGCTTCTTAGTAGGTTTATAAACAGGAAAAATAAGTGTTTTTCTGAAGGTCTTTAAAACAGAATTGAGCAGAGGAAGTTAGTGTTCCCTTGTCTGAAGTCAGTTACAGATAAGATTACTTTTGCCACTTGGGGACTTAAGCTTATATCATTCTTTTCTTGCTATTCTCGAATTGTACATTATGATACCTTTCTTTGTTGTTATGATGTGTGTATGCCAAATCCTTACACACACCTGCTTTTCCCATATTCTGGGACTCTGATTAGAGTTCAGCTTTCAGTTCTGCCTTGAATCACAATACTGCAAAACATTCCCTTTCAAAATGAGTGCAGCTTTAGACTGCTAGCCTGGAAAGCTGTTTCTAAGACACTGAAAACAACTCTTGGTAATCTTATTGGGTGGATCCTTACGTACAGACTCCACCTAAGTTATCCTCAGGAAAGATTTAAGCTATAATTTCCCTTAAAGGACAACTCACAAACACAGATACCATAAACCTTTTAATTTTTTCTGAATTTTTGGCAGGACTACCATTGCATATTTTAGTGAATACTTGGTACGACTACTTATTGCCTTTCAAGTTTTTTTCATGAAAGTCGTTTATATGATTCATTCGTATCTTTGTGCCTTTAGAAACTCCTTTAACCTGTTTCATTTGCTCCCTGAAATTATGTCTATAGGAGACAGATTTCGTTGCTCTGGGTCTGTATTTTATGTTTCTTTTCTTCCTGTTCCTTTTGTTGTATGAAGATTTTCAAAGGTTGGATTTTACTAATATAAGTTTTAGGTATGATATTTGTGTTTTTCATTTTTTTCCACATGTACTTTAAATGATTTTTTTAAGTGCAACTCAGGAGTTTGGTAGCTTCAGCAGTCCACCCAATGTGTAATTCAAAGGAGACTTCTTGATTGTATAATATATAAACAAAGACACGAAGAAAATGTAATTTTTTTCAAGAAAATATTTCTTTTTTTATTATTTTTCTTTATTACTCTCATTTCCCCATACACTTTTCACCCAGATATGTACAAATAGAATTTTAAAAGCGAATCTTGCCTGTAATCCCAGCACTTTGGAAGGCTGAGGCAGACAGATCACCTGAGGTCAGGAGTTTGAGACCAGCGTGACCAACATGGCGAAACCCATCTCTACTAAAAATAGAAAAATTAGTCAGGCATGGCGGCGCACGCCTATAGTCCCAGCTACTCAGGAGGCTGAGGCACAAGAATCGCTTGAACCCGGGAGGCAGAGGTTGCAGTGAGCCAAGATTGTTCCACTGCACTCCACCCTGGGCAACAGACTCCATCTCAAAAAATAATAAAATAAAATAAAAATAAAAAATAAAAGCTAATCTGTTTCAGATGCTTTTGCTAATTATTTTGCATTGGAATATAATTGCTTTTTAAAAAATGCATTTAAGAAGCCTACCATTACATTTAATAATACTGATATACTTGTATAGGTATCTGAAAGGGATGTTTGCATTTTATGTGCTTAAGTTTAGAATTCATACACTCTAAGCAAAATAAAGGATGATAGTCCTGCTACCCACAATTCTTGGAATTTTTTTTAGCGTATTAGTGAAGCATTTTGAACATATCAGAAGAATGATGCTGCATACGTTTAATTATAACTTTTTTAACAGAATAAAATCTATTTTATAAGTAGAAAATCTAAAAAAATCTAAAAAGAGAATCAGGATGAAACTTCAGTGTAATTAGTCTAATCATAATGATCAATGAATTTATAAATATGTTTGTTTTTGTTTTGTTTAAGCAGTAATTATGTATGGTTTGAAGATAGTTGTTAGGTATCTGGATGGCGTTTTAGAAAGAACTATCAGGAAGTAATTACAATGCTATTATAAAACAGACTTGAAGTTTTTCTCCTAACATTTCATCTGTTAGCATAATGGCCCACCCATTACACTCAACTGGTTTAGGAGCCTTTTCTCACATAGCAGGTAGCAGGGTCAAACTGCAAGTTAGCAGCAAGTCCTGGAAGGTTTACGGTATCTATCTTTAAAAACCTGAAGGAATGTTTGAATCCTTTAAATAAAACAGTATACATGGGAAAGGATTTTAGTTTGGTCAGCTCTTAGTTAACTGCAAAGACCAGTAACCACACGGTGACTTTTTTTTAAACTCACCTTTGGACATGAATCCAAATGGCTTAAGAGAACTAAGAGAATGCAAGTTGCTCTTTTGCAAATTAAACCTTTGACAGGTATTTTATTGCCATGAAGGGTGAGACATCAGCCACATACTTTTGATGTTGATTGGAAATTATTGATTTAAATGGCACTAGTCTGTCATGCTGATAATTGTAGCAGATTTAGATAAGATCACTAGATCTTCTCCAAGTAATAAAAGAAGCATTTGCCATTCAATTGGTAAAAAACACTAAACTTTTTTTGATAATCTGTAATAGTAACTTTTTCTGTAGTTTTCATATATATGTGTTCTAAGTATATATCATCATACAAATATGTATAAGATTATACTTACATATTTATGAATATTGGCTGTGTTAGTTAAATAGACTCTTAGGAATCAAAGCTTTAAATTAAGTTCAAGTTAAAATTTTGTATTTTCCCTAATTACACATATTATCAGTTCTACTGTTAGGAAGAAGTATGTTAACTTTACATTTGTCATTTTGTATGAAAGGACTTCAATTATCACTTATTTAAAAATCTAAGACCTTTAATAACATACAGAGTGAATTTTTAGTTAAAAAATCTAAAACCTTTAATAACATACAGATTTTATTTAGGAGTTTTTATTCTCCTTATGAGCTAGAATGTCTATGCCCAGGGCACTGAAATGAAAATATATCCTCATTTTTTACTTCAACACAATCACCAAAAGATTTAATGTACAAAATCCATTTCAGACCAGTAAGACACTTTGAATGTAGAGCTGATCTTTTTATATGGTTGCATTTTAGAGAAGAATGCTGGCGTACTTCTATGTTCAGCATAAATAGCTCTATACAAAGCAGCGGTTTTTATTCCGTATTATTTTAAATAATAGTTTATCTATTATGTCTAAATGTAAGTTGATTTGAAGTCTGCTATCCTAACAATAGTTACTAGACTTCTTAGAAAACATATTGTTAGCTTGCTAGCATATCTTCAAAGTCATACAAAATACCAGCATTGTTGTGGAGGAAAAAAAAACCTCAAGCATCT
>NW_012117655.1:1087352-1112229 GCF_000951035.1 Colobus angolensis palliatus
CCTACTAGGAATTCATATGTATTAAGCAAATGAATGAAAGAAAATGATTATTTATTTAGAATATAAAACTTTCTATCTCAGAATGCTTCCAGATACTTAAAGGAAAGGCTCATTTAGCAACATTAACTTGATCATGTATTCTTTTATGTTTAGGATTCTTTATTTGTATAACATGGTATAACACTGAAAAACAAATGCTACAATTAACAAGAATACTTGCTGTATCTTGAAACAGATATATTTTAAAAACTAGAGCATGATATATTCATTTTCATGAATTAAATACATTAGATGAAATCTAAATTCTTAAAATGTGTCTTTTTTTCTGAATTAGTCCTTTTATATTTTCTACCTATATATTAAAAACTATATCTCAAATTTAAATTCATATTCTGTTTACTATTTTTCCTATGTGTCTTAAACAAATCCAAAATTTAGTAGTTACTACAAAAATAAATGTGATCCCCAGGGTTGATCAAAGATTTAATCTGACCAGATGGGGCAAACTTGAGAAAGATTTTGACTTTCCACTCTGTTTTGCAACAAGAAAGGCTGATTTTTTTTTCTTTCTTTCTTTGTTAGAGAAGCAGAGATCAGGCCATCCCCAGAGAAATGAGCAGGTGTGGCCATTTATAAGCATGTCTGCTTATATTACAAACCAGCATAAGAAAAGTTTGAAATGAGTTGAAAAGATCTGCTAAACAGTTTTAATGTTTCACCGTAAATCCTATTTATTCAGTCAGGAGCTGATCAAGCTAGCAGTAAAATATCTAGTCTAACTACACCTTTAAAAATCTTGTAATTTTATTTTTTATTTAATTCTATCTTTCATAGGAAGTGAGTAGGCACACTTTGGTAATCCTTGCCTCTGGACAAACACAGAATTCTCTCTTTTTTTTTTTTTCGGTCCATTCTGAATGCCTAATAACAGAGTCTTGTTCCCTGTCTAATGATGAAAGGGTGACAGTCAAATTCTTTTAGTTTACTACAAAATTGAGGAATTTCATGGACCATTTTGAGAACAGAATACTGTGAAATATTAGCAGCACTAAGTAAAACTTTTTAAAAAAAAGTTTAGATAGGTTAAAATTTATTTAGCTCAACTAATTAAAGTTCAATTACTAAGACTGTATGAAACACCGAAGACAAAACAAAAAACACAGGATGTTCTTGAAGGAGGTAAAGGATGAAATGTGGGGGTTTTTTTTGGTAGAAATAGAGTGCTTTTTTATGTTATAAACACAGTTTTACAAAGAGTATGGATACAAACTACATTATTTGAAATAATATGTTTTTAAAGTTTTGTTAAAGCTTATTTCATGAAAATGTGTGTAGACCTGTTTCTTAAATAGAAAGACTTCTCAATCTGTATTTTTCAGCAGACTGAGTAAAAGTATCTAATATTATGGAAGACATCCTTGGGTGGGTAATGATCTCAGCAGCTACACTGACAGTTTCTCGTGTTCTAATTCACCTTCACAAATCCATGGCATCATTTTTTGGCTAAAGTAATGTCAGTTGGTGACATTTGCAGCAAGTATAAAAAGGACCCCCCATGGCAGCCATTTTTATTTGATTCTTAAGATCCAAAGGCTGCTGAAAGAACAATTGAATAAAGTTGGGGATTGGAGAAGCTTGATTTTCTTGTTCTCTGTGAAATGAAACTCCAGTCTTTTTCTTCCCTTTCCCCTTTAAAGCAAAAGTCTGCTAGGGGGTTGTAGCTGTGTCAAAGCCGCTGGGATGCCACTGCTGATCACTTTAATTACTACGACTAAGGAGGATAAAATTAAAAGTAGCACCATTGAAGCAGTGGAAGAAAGCTTGCCTAGATGTCGGTGAACTGTGAAATATAAAAATTGCATACCAATACATTTTTATGGAAAGGAAACAAGGAATTACATTACTTATTCTTGAAGAGTTTGTCCTTAAATTGTCAAATTTTACTAGTGCATCTATCTATGGCAGATTGTAGACTATTTCAGAATGATAAGGAAAGTAGTAACTTGAAGACATGCTGTGAAAGGGCTAAATATTATTAAAGTTTATGTCCAAAGTGGTTAGTTCTGATCCATCTATATTTGAATATTTCAAATTCACTGGATTGAAACAGGGCTCCTTTTGCACCATAGCAGGACTTTTGCCTTATCCTGAAGATGTTAGCAAAGAGAAAAGCAAAGCTTAAATACATTTACCACTTTTCTAAAGGCTTTTAATTTAAGGTTGGGAACCTAAGTTTTAAGTGAATGTAAACAAATTAGTTGCTCATCATCTCTCTCTATTCAGTGGCACAAAGGGAAATTTAAACTGATTTGTATAACCCCAGTATACATAAAGAACTGAGACTTTAAAAAATCATAATCACTGTAGGGCCTCAGAAAATGCTCTGAATAGCAGTTATGTAATAGATAGGGCCAGTGCTTTGATATCAAACAGACACTGATTTTAATTCTTACTATGCCATTTACAAGATGTATGACCTTGGGCGGTATATATAAGTGAGATTCAGTTTTTATCAAATTGGAAGGATAGCAGCTATCTCACAGAGTTGTAAGGAGTAAATGAGATAACACATATACATGTGCAAACACACAGGGCACAGAGCTAGTATTTACTCAAAAATTTGTTACAAATTGTAAAAAGATAGTCATGGGGAGGGAGACCTCCCAAAACTACAGCTTCTATCAAACCCTCCAAAGAATACACATCCATCTTACAAAAGCAAGATTATCCTTTATAACTCAGTCTAACTCTAAATAATACCATATAGGAAAAGGTGAATGTCATCAGACCCATTCTTACAAATAGGAAGTCTAACTACTTCCATTTATTTAAGTCTATTTAGACTACATAAGTAAATGAAAGATACATAGGTTTCCTATGTATTGGATTTTTGAAGTATACTTATCTTTTAAGTAACAGCAGTTTTCTAAGTTGCCTTGCCTCTGCAACCCAGTGAAAAGATTTTTTTTTTCCAGCACACATGGTAAACATGATTTACTTACAGCTATGAGTCACTGTCTTTTTTTGAATGTAGAATGGTCAAAGCAGCTTTCAAAATCACATTTCTTAGGTTTAGGCAAACTCGTTGTCAGAAATATTATGAACGTATTTGAGCAGTTTGTGTTGAATGCTATATAAAAATAAGATAATCATTGTCCCTACTCTCTGGTCATTTTATCCTTAGACATAAACAGTATGGCTATTTTGAGTAAAAAAAATGCATAGATTGTATTGCTATCTATTCTTTCAGTATTATTGCAAAATATCTTTTAATGGAGCCTACATATAAAAATTAAAATGAACTAGTTTTACTTATGATGAACCTGGAGACTAATAAACTGAAAATTAGTGCTATCAATTAAACTAAAATTGGTGGCATAATCAATTACTATAATTACAAGCTTTTCCTTGGTGACCTTAACAATTAACTTTTATTTTCTCAGTTGTTTTTTTGTCTTAAGGGAAGTTAAAGGGTGAGAAAACAAACAACACAGATACGCCATCCCACTGGAGAGCTTCAGGCCCAAGCAAAATTGTCTCCGTGGTGTTAGGACATTAGTAGAAAAGTAAATTAAGGCAATCTGATAGGGAACTAGAATTCTGTCAATCAGGCTCAAGATTTTGTGCTGTGTCCATAAACTTTGTTTACTGTAGGGTTTTATGAGTTGTAACCTGCCCTTGCAGTCTGTTAATGAGGCTAAATCTTGCTACTTGAGAATTGAATTACAGCACACCTCTGGGCTAATGGTTATAAACAGAAAGTCCCATTAGGGCTACATTCTGATTTGTTCATTTGCATTTTTTTCTATTGTATAGAGAACAATCATGAGTAAATCAGTACAAACAAACAATTTACATGGAAATTGATAAAGTGTTCCTAATTAGTATTTAGAGTTGGTTTTATTAACAATTGCCTACTTTAAATTGCACTCTTGGTAAGCTCTGGGAAAAATGTGCAGATGGGAGTATTAGTGGGATAGAGGAGGTGAGGGTGATAGCTTGTGAGAAAAAAATTAGGTTGCCATTTCATATTCAGAAAATTAGAATCATTTATTTCATTTTAACTCAGTAAAAATGACCCTTCATTTTAGTTTGAATCAACAAATTCCAGCTATGTAAGAAGTTATTATTCAGTCAGTGAAATACACTCAAACTTAGTTGCCTGAGGCATGTTAAATAATGGTTTTTTATTAGTACTCTTAACTTTTCATAAGTTTGAAAGATGAAAGTTTAGTAAAAGTTCCATTTTCCTCATTTGATCATATAGTTTGATACTTTGGGAATCATATAGTTTAATGGTTAAGAGCAAGGGCTCTGGAGTAAAACAGACCTGAGCTGAATACCTGGCTCTGACATCAGGTCTAGCTGTGGAATGCTGTGACTCTAAACTTAAATATTCTTACTGGTAAAAATAATAAAGATGTGAAAACTAAATATTATGCACATAAAGTACATAGCATATAAATGCTCAGGAGATAGCAGCAGCCATCATCAAACTCACCATTATCAATCCTGTAATTTCTTTTATTCCTAGTATATTTTTCAAGTTTAGAAACACTGATAGTGGACCAGATGTGGTGGCTCATGCCTGTAATCCCTACACTTTGGGAGGCCAAGGTGCATGAATCACTTGAGTCCATGAGTTTGAGACCAGCCTGGGCAGCATGACAAAACCCCATCTCTACAAAATTACAAAAATTAGCCAGGCATGGTGGCACACATGTGTGGTCCCAGCTACTTCGGGTGGAGACAGGGCTGAGGTGGGAGAATCACCTGAGCCTGGGGAGGTCAAGGTTGCGGTGAGCTATGATTGTACCATTGCACTTCAGCCCAGGTAACAGAGTGAGATACTGTCTCAAATTTAAAAAAGAAAAACAGAAACACTGATAGTAAACTGAGGATTTTTTAAATGTTATTCTTGCATCTTCAGACTCACTATGCCTATTGCATACTATTCCTCACCTATGAATAAGCTTGTGTCTCCAGATACTAATAAAATTTCACTTGAATGTTAGACCTCTCTTCTTTTGCCCCTACCACAATATACACTTCAGGAAGCATACCATCACATTGCTTTGCTTTTTCGAGGCAGGGTCTTGCTATGTAGCCCAGTTGCCCAGGCTGGTCTTGAACTCGTGGACTCAAGCAGTCCTCCTGAGTAGCGGGGATTATAAGCATGTGCCACCACAACTAGTCAAGATTATTTTTTAAAATAAATTTTATTATAAGAGTAGTATGTGTGTATTATAGAAAATTAGAAAAGGAAGTCAAAAGAAAATACGAATATCAAATTTTGATACCCAGAAATCTTCACCATGACAACTTTGCATATACCCTTCCAAATCTCTTTCTATGCATATGTTTTCTTAACTCTGACTTATTAAAATGATCAGGTCAGTTGTCTGGGATATCCTACCTTCTGGATCTATTTGGTGGTTTTCTTGCTGTGTCATTTATCGTGCTTCTCTATCCCCTGTGCTTATGATAAACATGAAATTATATCTAAAGTTTGAGTGGATTCACTTTAAACATTTTTGGTAGAATATTATAGGTGGTGTGCAGTTCATGTGCTTCATATCAAAAAACATATAACATATGATTGACCCAACATTAATGATGCTAGATTCGTGGTCCCTAATCTCTGATCTAGGTCTTATCTCTCTTTTTACAGATTAGGTTTTCCCTTTGCAACTAAAAGTAATCTGTGTGGTGTTACTTAAGCATATGTTCCAGTTGTTACTGCTGTGTAACAGGCCACCCCAAACTTAGTGACGTAAAAAAAAAAAATGTCTTGCTGTTATGCTCTACAAATTCTGTAGGACTTTAACAGTTGGGGGTGGCTCAAAATGGCTAGAGTCTGAGGTCATCTAAAGCCTTCTTCATTCACGTGTCTGGACCTACGCCAGAAAGACTGAAGGCTGAATTTGGCTAGAATGGTCAACTGAAGCACCTACATGTAACTTAGTCTTCTCACTGTATGACTGCTGGGTTCCCAGAAAGAGGACAGAATATAAGAATTTCAAGAGAGCTTAGGCAGAAGGGGTATGGCCTTTTCTGACCTAGCCTTGGAAATCACCTGCAATACTTCCACATTCTGTTTCTTACATACAAGTCACTAAAGCTGGCTCAGAAGAATTAAACTCTTCCTCTTATTGAGGGAGTGGCAAGGTCACATTGCAGAAGAGCATTGGGATAAGCGATAACTGTTGTGGCCATCTTTGGAAAATACAGTTGGCTGCAGCATGACTATCCAGTTCCCTATCAGACATTTACCTAAGAGCTTTAATAACAGTTGATGATCCTTGCCAGAATCATTCATTATGATTTGCAAAGTGATTTTTTTTTATAATTCTACCTTTTAGGGGCATTATTAAATGATATCTTATAAAGTAGAGCTAGGCTGGGGATGGTGGCTCAAACCTGTAATCCCAGTGGGAGGGTGACTTGAGCCTAGGAGTTTGAGACCAACATGGGCAACACAGGGAGACCCTGTCGCTACAAAACCTTAAAAAAAAAAATTTTTTTTTAAACTATGGCCACCATGCCTATAGTTCCAGCTACTCAGAAGGCTGAAGTGGGAGGATCGCTTGAGCCTGGGAGATCAAGGCTGCGGTGAGCTGTGATTGTACCAGTGCATTTCAGCTTGGATGGGTTTACCATACACACACACATACACACACACACACACACACACACACACGCACACACAGATATATATATAGTAGAGCTTTCCCTTATTGACTGAGACTGTTTGATTACTCTAAAATTCATTTCCCACCAGAAATACAAAATAATGTATTCTTTTCCTTCAATTACTACTTTGTAGGAGTTATTTCAAAGCTGCCTTAAATGGTAACAAATAAGTTTTTATATCCTTCTATGTTTTGAATATCATATTGGACTCGAATTTTCCTTGATTCTATGTGTGATCTCATTGATTCAATTCATTGCAGTCATTTTTCTTTTTGAGACTGAAATTGTCTCTCTACTGGGTTCTTCTAATTGGTTCCCTACCCAGTCTCTCTACTGGGTTCTTCTAATTGGTTCCCAAGCTTCAGGCTTGTCCCTGGGTCCATTGGGCATCCCCATTAACCTATCCCCATTAATTTTGATGGCTTACTTGATTTCTCAAGAAATTTGTGAAAAAAAGTGCCTGGACTTGAGTTCTACCCATTGGTTTCTACCCTTGTCCCTAATGATATGTCACCAAGTTGTGTTTTTTTTGTTTTTTAAGGCAACAGACTATTTAATGTGGTTTAAAATACATCAGTGTCTCACCAAGTTTCATTGCCCTTTTAAAATTTTCAGACTCATTAACCTCTAACATTGGCTGCAATTGATTACTCCTTTTTCTTGAAAGCCTATGCTATTTTGATTATCTGGATACTTCAGTGTTCTAGTTCTCTTCTCCCTCTTTCTGTGTCCTCTTTTCAATATATATCTTATCTGTATCTTACCTAGATATAGATAGATGTTTTCCATGTTTTAGTCAGTGTTGCTCCTTTTTCTCTAGGGTACCCTCTTCACATGCTTTCATGGATTCCTATAACTCATCAGCTCTCTAGTCATAGTTTGACCTCACATCCTAGTATCCATTTTATTTCTCAATTACCTACTAACATCTTTACTCAGATTTCCTGCCAGCTTCTCAAACCCAATATGTCTTAGCACAGACTTTCTCTCCCTCGCTTCTTATAGTTCCTTTTAGTTTTTCTATTTCTATTATGAACATCACAGTTCTACTAGTTGCCTAAGTTAAAAATTTCTGAGTTTTTTTCCCTCCTTCTGCATCTAATGTTACCAAGAATTAGTGCCTCTAATTCTAATATATTACACTTTTCTCTTTCTATTCCCATTGCCACCGTCTTAGTCTTGTATCTCAGTACAGTTTCCTTGGACTCTTATAAGAGCCTCCTAACTAGTCTATTGCCATCCTTCTATGCCAGTCTATTTTATGCACCATTGCCTGATTAATCTTTCCCAAATACACCTCTAATTGATGATTCCTCTAGAATTTAAAAACAAAACCAAAAAAAAGACATATGCATAAAAATAAAACCCAGCAGTGGTCCCTGCTGTCTTTAGAATAAAATTAAAGCACCTCTCCTCTCCCTGTTGGACAGGGCCTTTAAAGTATCTCCCCAAATTTATTTTTCTTGCCTTGTCTATCACTGTTTTTGCCCTGTGTTCAGGAAAACTAGCTTATGTTTTCCCATATACCTTCTTGCCTCTATGTTTTTGTACTGTTCCTACCTCCTTGTCTCTCCTACACTGACCTACCTAACCACCAACTTCTATCTCTACCCATTCCAAATCCTACTCATTCTTCAGACCCAGCTTGAAATCCATGATGGCATGATGCATTCTGTTTGCCCCTCAGCCAAAAATGTTCTCCGTTTTCTGAACCCTTATGTCATCATGCTTGAAATGGTTACAGCACCTAGCACAAATTATGTACTAAAGACCAGAGATACAAAGGTAAATCAGATGTATTTCAACTCTAATGTGAAGGAGGCATCCTTACAAAGTTATAATGTAAGTTGACAAGTATTGTTTAAAAAAATAACATACACACACAGACACACATAAAGTGCTGAAGTAACATAGAGGAAGGATTACTTTATTTCTTAGGGAAGTAGTGCGGGGGGATAGAGAGGGGAGGTTTGGTGGATTTAAACTGAATCTGGAAGAATGAGTAGAAATTAAATAAGGTTAGAGAAGCTCATTCCAAGAAAAATAAATGACACACTCAGAGCCACAAGTACATGAAGCTACATGATACAAACAATTCTGTATGAATAGATGTAAGGATTTATGGAGGTTCGGAGATGTTAAGGATTTATGGAGGTTCGGAGATGTTAAGGGGAGATAACCTGGGAAATATATGTTGGGGCCAGATTATTTCAGTCTTTGTTTTATCATAGTAATGCCTTATTTTATATGCTTTTCAATTTACAAAGCAGTTTCACATTGATTATTTGCGATTCATAATAATCTTTTTTTTTTTTTTTTGAGTCTTGCTTTGTTGTCAGGCCTGGAGTGCAGTGGCGTGATCTCGGCTCACTGCAACCTCCACTTCCTGGGTTCAAGTGATTCTCCTGCCTCAGCCTCCCGAGTAGCTGGGACTACAGGCATGTGCCACCATGCCCAGCTAATTCTTTTGCATTTTTAGTAGAGACGGGGTTTCACCATATTGGCCAGGATGGTGTCAATCTCTTGACCTTGTGATCCACCTGCCTTGGCCTCCCAAAGTGCTGGGATTACAGGTGTGAGCCACTGTGCCCAGCCAATAATCCTTTTTTTAGTAGTCAACAACTCTCTTATTTGTCTAGTTATTTTAAATATCAGAAACCACATTAGATTTTAATTTTTCTTCTCTGTATACATTTGGGGAGAGAGGGAGTTACCAAAAAGAGAGGGAGTTACCAAAAGGGAAAACTTGATAGTTTTTAAATCAAATTATGTACTGATAAACTATCCCTACTCTTACTCTAGCCCCCTAAATATGCCATTTCCTATATAGCATTTGATCAGCATAGTATAGCAGCATATTCTGCTCTCAAAGATGTCTTTTAGCCATTGCTCTGTGCCTTTTTTCAAAAATAACAAGTTAAATTCTATTCTTTAAAAATATGAATTAAAATTCTGTCCTCAGTATTGTGACTTTTTTCTGTAAGCTGGATTCTTTTATTAATAATAATTTCTGATATTTTCTCAGTGATATGTATTACCAAACATTCTTTAGTTTGTATTTTTAATGGACATTTTAATAAAATAATTTGTAAATGTTTTTAAAAATCTGATTCTAGGATGTCTTTTAAAAATGGTGTGACATCCAACTGATATGGAGCATCCTATTTATAATGTGGGCCAAGCACCATGCTGTAAACCAGTTACTATCATGATGATCAGATTGAAAATGAAATTGCATTTCTGTCAATTACTGAGTTGGCAACTGTTCAATATATCTTAGCAGCAAGATGAAGAGCGACGTCGGCAGCTGAGAGAGAGAGCTCGTCAGCTAATAGCAGAAGCTCGATCTGGAGTGAAGATGTCAGAACTTCCCAGCTATGGTGAAATGGCTGCAGAAAAGTTGAAAGAAAGGTCAAAGGCATGTGGAGGTGAGTTAAAGAACCTTGTATCATTCTACAGACAACCCAGAAATCCACAGTGGACCTTTTGGGACTTTTTATTCTTACTTCAAAATGTTGCTTCAAAAATACAAAGTTTCTAACCTATTGCTATGTTGCAAGACACCTAAAGGAAGCATAGTAAATTAGAAGATAACTGTTGCTGTTTTCCAAATCAACTTTTTGGCTTCATTTAAAAATACTCAAGAAGTACTGTCTTAGAATATGCTTTTGTAAAAAACTCATACCTTGGTTTGTGATACCCCATGATTCCTCATTAATTGTATTAGGAGTATGTAAAATGTAACTGAGTCCCTAACATCTAAATCATAGCACGATTAGTGATGAGCTTTGTCATGAAAGATTTTCACCTAAAACAAGGTATTTAGAAAGTAGTTTTAACAATATTCTGGCATTATAGCCCGAGATGTTAGAAGCTTATATAAGTCCCATCTCAGTTTCTTCTTAGTCTCCTTACTCTGAGAGGGTCTTCTTCAATATCTGCAGAGATTAATCTAAGCTTGATGTTGGGACAGCGGCTGTATATATAATTAAACATAATTTTAATTTTACCTTCGGAGATGCTCAATTTGGACATCTTTAATTTGGAACATTTTACGTTTTTAAGAGGAGTATATTCAGAAGGCTTGTGAGCTTTTTATTTCGAAGGTATATAACCTACTTATCTACCAAAACATGGCAGATATTTGCCTGAGTTAATCTTAGAATGCAAAGATCACCCTGAAGAGTAGGCAAGTGAAGACTCAAATAAGACCTTAAAGCAGCTGTCCCCAACCTTTTTGGCACCAGGAACTGGTTTTATGGAAGACAATTTTTCCATGGACTAGGAGGGTAAGGAGGGATGGTTTCAGGATGAAACTGTTTCACCTCAGATCATCAGACATTAGTTAGATTCTCATAAGGAGCATACAACCTAGATCCCTTACATGTGCAGTTCACAATATGGTTCGTGTTCCTGTGAGAATCTAATGCTGCCACTAATCTGACAGGAGGCTGAACTCAGGAGGTAATGCTCACTCGCCTGTTAGGCCAGGTTCTTAATAGGCCACAGACTGGTACTGGTCCATGGCCCTAGGTTGGAGGCCCTAGGTTGCCTAAAAGGGCTGAAACAAAGATAAGCTATTCTTAGGTCAATGATAAGTTTCCTCAAAGTAAATGGAAACTTATTGCTGTTATATCTTATTGATTCCTTATGTTAAAAGCTTACTGTAGAAAAGTCTAATGCTTATAACCTCTAACCTTCCATCTCATACATTTGAAAGCTTCTTCCCCACACAGCTATGTATCTATCCCTGTGATCTTCTCAGAATGTCTGTATCTTAGTGAAACCCACCTTGCCAGGTGCAGTACCTCACGCCTGTAATCCCAACACTCTGGGAGGCAAAGGTGGGAGAATCAACTTGAACCCAGGAGTTCAAGATCAGCCTGGGCAATATCACGGGACCCTAATGCTACAAAAAACAAAAAACAAAAATTATTTTAATTTTTTTCCACTTTTTTTAAAAAAATTAAATCATTACCTTCAACCAACTCACACCCACTACAAAAAAATTTTTTTTAAATTAACCAGACATGGTGGCACACACCTGCAGTCCTACCACTTAGGAGGCTGAATTGGGAGGATCACTTGAGTTCAGGAAGTTGAGGCTGCAGTGAGCTGTGATCATGTGACTGTCCTCCAGCCTGGGTGACAGAGTGAGATGCTGTCTCAAAAAAAAAAAAAAAAGATTTCTTCATCTTCCCTTTTTGATTGCTATCATGCAGGATTTTTATTGCAGTTTCTACATTCTCTACTACAGTTTCAGTTTTATAGTAAGATCAGTAATTATTCACAGCTACATTTGTATAATACTATGACAATTTGCTGTCGTTTATCATTAATAATTAGATGCTTCTTTTATCTTAAAAATCTCCACATATTCTAAGTAAGTCTTAATAAATCTTTGCCTCCTTATATCTTTGAATCATAGAAAAACCCCATATTCTTATGCTCCAGATAGGCTTCCTGAAGCTATTAATGCCACCTTCCTGTGGCATCATAAAACCATGTAGGAGAACAAGTAATAATAGGATGAAGGGGCATTTGGTATCTATTTTTTGTTTTTCCCAGTAGTGAGCAGATAACAATGCTAAATGACTTATAAACTCTGGGAAGGCTAAGAATTAAAAATCCTATTAATGATATGGGATGTGTCACCTATATAGTTGGTCCTGTCTTTATAATCTGACTACACTTGAGGCTAAGCCAGGACTAGATGAGGCAAGGAGACTGTCAGTGTTACAACCCAAAGTGTGGTTGCTACCTGGTAATGAGGGACAGTAAAGATCTGAATTTGCCATCATTCAACAGTCAAAGTAAACAAAGTAAACAAAGGACAAATGAGGATTGGATCTATAGAGTTGGCAAGGAAATACAGACCAGAACAAGGAAAACCAGGTGAAATGAAGAAGGGGCAGAGTTTGACAAATGACTTATGAGAACCTCCTGAGGAGTCAGGTTTCTTATTCCTGAGGGAGACCAAAGTGACCAGGGTCTGTTTTTTCCATAGGACACAGCATACCTTGGATGTTGGAAGCAGCTACATATCAAATGGTAGTCTGTTTGTGAGAACTAAGGTTGACCTGAGACCAATGACACAGGCCTATTTCCTGTCCTCGGTGGTGGGTCTTGGCCTGTCTTCATAAACGGATATGGAACAAACTAGGTCTCCTCTGGCCTCAAGGTCTAAGCCTTAGCTATTGAGAGTGAGAGTTGTGGAGAAATCTTTAGGACAAGGAGGAAGGTAAAATTCCTCTTGAAATTCAATGATTCATATACATTTATTTATCACACAGTGCCAGCCACTGTGCTTGGCCAGGATTTGGCAAACATCCTGGAAAGGGCCAGAACACTGCAGGTTTTGTAAGCCATGTGCTCCCTGTCCCCGCTACTCAGTTCTGCCCTTTGTAGCCTGAACTGCCCTTTGCAGTCTTGAACAATATATGAATGAATGAGTCTGGTTGTTATTTACCTTCAGAAGACAGTAGGCTGGATGTTGCCCCTGGCCTGTAGTTTGCTCACCCTTGCATAGCAAATTCAAAATTCACTTGAGTTCACAAGAGTCTAATTTCTAAGTAAAAATGACCCTGATGAGGTTGGTAAGTCAAGGGAAAGAATTAACAAATGAGTGTCCACTCTTCTAGGGTCTAGTAGGAATCATCAGGTCTGAAAAGAGAAGTTTTGCTAAGGAGTAGTGTGAAAGGAAGAGAGAGAAATAATTTGAGACCAGCCTAGATGGAGAACTAGGATAGGAAGGTTTTCGAAGCAGTAGTCCAGAGTGATAAAAGAGGGTAGTGAAGAGCTGACATAATAAGGTGGATGCACAGCCTGGGGAATGTATTGAACATGATCATCACTCAGACCCACTGCCTGAACTCACCTGTGAAAGCCTACTTTTTCTGTTCTCAAGCAGCAACCAGCCTCAGTGAGCAAAGAAAACTTACTAATTTGGAGGTGAGGTGCCTTTGGCTTCATGATGTCCACAGAAAATACATACAAGGTATTTTAGGTCACCCATAACTGTATATTCAGGCAATCAAGAGACCTATATCCTGTTGCAGCCAGAAATAGCCTGATTCTTGTGTAAATAACAGAATCACACCTCTCCTAGTAGCCATAGCCTAGCTTTCACTTACCCTCCGTTTGACATACTTGTGGGACTTATGAGAAAATCAGGTAGTGTATTGCATATGTTTTTTTCATTTTTGCCTCATTTTGTAACTGTAGACCTGTGATGGCCTTATTTTAAAATCCTCATTCTGTGTAAGAAACGATGTGGGTTGTATGAATCTTTCCTGACAAGGTACAGATGTTGATAAAGTTTAGTATTTTTCGTTTTAGTTGTGTAGTATTGTGGTCAGGGAATAGGACCTAAATTTCTGCTTTGGGAATTTATTAATGTTTTATTTTGGCCAAATGCATATTAAATTTTTGTTAATGGTCTATGGACACATTTGCAAGGAAGGTGACTACCTTGTTTTAAGATGATATTACATATCATGTCATATATCACATATATATTATAAAGTATATTATATATGATACATATTTTCTTATTATTCATTCCATAGCTTATCACTTTGCTTTAGTTAGATTAGATTTGCTTAACTTTAAACTGACATTTTTGCCTCTTTTTATTTTTTGAGACAGAGTCTCAGTCTGTTGCCCAAGCTGGAGTGCAGTGGCGCTATCTCAGCTTACTGCAACCTCTGCCTCCAGGGTTCTAGCAATTCTCCTGCCTCAGCCTCCCGAGTAGCTGGAATTACAGGCACCTGCCACCATGCGTGGCTAATTTTTGTATTTTTAGTAGAGACAGAGTTTCACCATGTTGGCCAGGCTGGTCTTGAACTCCTGACCTCAGGTGATCTGCGCACCTTGGCCTCCCAAAATGCTGGGATAACAGGCATGAGCCACTGCACCGGGCGGACCTTTGCCTCTTTTTTCTGTAGACAAACTAGTACACTTTGTTTTGCATTTCGGATGAATGAAGAAATTTTTTAAAATTTTGCCCATGAGAATGTCTGCATGATCCTTATTATTTCAGTTATGGAAAATAAATTTGTTGAGCTGAAATAGTATCTTAGGCCTTCAATAATTTTTATTTTCAGTTTCTATTAATAACATAATATCTGTATTGTGTTTCTTATCTTTTGTTTGATTTCTGTAGAATAACTTCAAAACTAATGAATTTTGTGGGGACCTTTGTTGAGAATTTTAAAAATCATAAGCGAGAAATATTTTTGGAATTTTTAAGTATGCTTTTAATGATAACTGCACTTTCTGTTTACAAAATGCAGATATTCTCTCTCTCTTATTTAACTGTCACCAGATATCTTGGTTTCATTCCATTTATCTATAAATAAAAAGTACAAGACTGGCCTTATTGACCACACTATTGGGATATCTATTTTGCTTATACTGCTGTGCAGTGTCAACTGGAATGCATTTTCACATTCAGTGCATATCAAATCTCCTTTTACCTTTTCCTGCACACACAGTACATAGCATACTTGCAAACCAGCTTCTGTTGTATAATGGATCTCTAGTTTACTTTCTGCCTTGTTCACCTACTGGGTTTTCAGTGTTTAAACATAAAGATCTATATATTATATTTATACGTTTATATTATGTAGTGTCTTTAAACACACACATGCACATGCACTTAAGTTCTGTAAGAATGCCATTAGAGCATTTCTTACAGGTGTTAGGAAGTATGTAACATTGACTGTTCAAAAGAATTCAAAGTTGATTGTAAAACTGAAGTCAATGAATGAAAAGAAAGTAGAAACCCATTCTTACGAAGACCTGAGCTGTGCAGATCACTTTTTACTCTTGCCATCCCAAATAGTAATCCTTTTATCTAAGGTTAGCGGTACATATATGAACATTGAGTTAACCCACTCAGCATTACTGGGGAGTGGTAGTGTAAATGACACCTGTTTAACATCATATAGGAACCTAGCACTGTATAAGTGAGTAAAGAAAGTAGGTACCATTTCCTGGGTATCCTTGGAATCTGAAAGAACCCATATACAACCATATTTCCAGACTTTCCTATTTTCTTTTTCATGGCAATGCCATCATTCTATTCACTCAGGCTGGAGAGTTTATTTTGATGGTGGCCTCACCCTTACTCTCCTCAGTATCCCTTCTCCCACAACCCAACATCCAATTGATTTCCAAGTTACGTCATACCTACTCCCAATTCTTTCATCCTAGGTTAGGCTGTCCATACTGCTTGCCTTGGGGTTATAACAGTCTCCAACTTGCATTTCTTGACTCTAACCTTTCTGTTCTCCAGTCCAACATTTAGGTCGGCAATTTTGCATGACAGATGGTGTCACGTGCATAGGGCTCTCTTATGCACAGTCCCTAGACCACTTTTGCTTTGACATAAGAAGGCATATGAGAATGTGAGCAAGAGTGATATTATAGAAATAATAAATGAAGCTGCTCTGATAAAAGACGTAAGCTTCAGTACTTATATTACTACTAATAAGTTATACCCACTTAAAAACTGATTACAATAAGGTACTTCGGTTGAAAACAGCTTATGGAGATTGCTGTTAAATTAATCTTCTAAAGCACAGTACTGATCATGTTGACCACCAGTATCTCTACATTCCTACCAAGTAAAAGTTAAACTTCCCATTCTGTCCTTCAAGACTCTCTATAGGTTTGCCTTTCAAGTCTTACCTTCTATTATTTCTCTTTAAGTATGCTTGAGCCAAATACTCTTTAAGTATGCTTTACGCCATTCTGTGAACATAACCTACCCGTTCCTCCATTCATGCCTGTAATGCCTTCCCCTCAATTGTGCCTCTTGAAATTCTATACATTTCTCAAGACCTAATTTAAAGGTTAGCATTTCCAAGAAAGAATTCCTGGTGTCACTGGCAAAGAATAATCTCTTTATCTTTTGAATTTGCTCTGTACCTTATTTTTATCCAGTAACCCCCACCATACATGATATTATAGTCCCTTGAATATGCCTTTAAGGCAGAATAAATGGCTCATACAACTTGGTATCTCCTCAACATCTAGCACAGTGTTTTGCATATTGTGTGTACAGTACACAGTAGGAGTTTCTTGAATAAAGGAATGAATATTGAATTCTCTACTCTCACTCTAGATTAATTGTTTTCAGTAATCATCAGTGGAGGCTTATTGGCAGCAAAAAAGTACTGCATTAGATCCCTAAAAGCTATTAATAGAAGCTGTCTCTGACACAGAATAATGCTCTGAACACCTTTTTGACACACAAGAAATATTTGTTAGCGTATTTGCTAAAGTACAGGTTTTGAGGATAGAGAAATTGAAGATGCCCACTTCTATGAAATGAGTCAGAGTTGATTAGCTGAGCACAGTTGATTCAAAAAGATGTCCCAAGTGATTGTGCTTAAATAATGAAGCCATGTATAATACCTTAGCTATTTCTTTGAAAGTATTTACCAATGTTTTTATCTCTATGCTTCCCTGCCCCCACCCCCCCTGTGTGGGGGGTGCATTTCTCCATCTTTTTTCCTTTTCTTTTTTTTTTTTTTTGACGGAGTTTTGCTGTTTCGCCCAGGCTGGAGTACAGTGGCGTGATCTCGGCTCACTGCAACCTCCACCTTCTGGTTTCAAGCCATTCTCCTGCCTCAGCCTCCCGAGTAACTGGGACTACAGGTGCACATCACCACACCTGGCTAATTTTTGTATTTTTGGTAGTGATGGAGTTTCACTGTGTTGGCCAGGCTGGTCTCGAACTTCTGACCTCGTGATCCACCTGCCTCAGCCTCCGAAAGTGCTGGGATTACAGGCGTGAGCCACTGTGCCTGGCCAATCTTTTTTCTTTATTATTTTCTTCCTCCAAATGGTGTACATAGTAGATGGGAAGTTTTCAATAAATGTAAACTATTGTTACTAATATTAATGCTCATAGTAAGCATTTACTTAGGAAGCCGAAAATCAAGCCTAAAGATGTACAATTTCAGAAAGGGACAAATGTTGATGGATTAAACAAAACTGTAGAATTTTGGAATTTCTCAATTGGACAAAAATCTTTGGAATACCTCACTACTAATAAAAGTTGCCCAATTAAAAAAAAAATTGAGTTGCAGAGTAGTAGGGATATTCTTCAAATCACAGAGCTACACAGCTATTTCTCCAAAAGGTACATTGCCTGTCTGTTGGATAGAAATTAAAGTTAAACCTCTAATGTGCAACTAAAATTGCTGCTGTGCCTTTTCAAATATATAGAATTCAAAATTACTGAAACAATTTTATCACTAGGATTTGGAGAGGAAAAAATATCTACTAAAAATCTTTAATGTCAAAAATTGACTCCATTAATTAATTATTACCCAAAACATTTTACTAGAGATATAAAAAATTATGTAAGACTTTCTCATTCCCATATATTTAATTTTGGTTGATAATTTTTCCCAGATTTTGCTCTACCAAGATTTATTGTCTTAGTTGTTTTTGAACTTTTCCATTGTATACAGGCACTGTATATGCTAGTCTCACTCTTAATCTATCCATAATGTTTTTATGATAATATTTTATTAATAGCATAAAAGTATTTAAGCCTTCATAAAAATGACAAATATATATATATATAAGGAATGTGTGCTTATTTATGCATTTAAATCTTATCTGATAAAAGTGTAAAATTTAGAAATATTTGATGACTTTGTCACCAAACCAACTTATATTTTTGTGTGCCATTGTTAGAGTTACTTATAGATTACACTTTAAAATACAGAGACTCAATGAGCTCAGTGATTCAGAGACAGCGTGTGGCAAATTGTCAAAACCTTTGCATCTGCTTTGATGTGATAATTCATCTTTGACATGTGAATGTAAAATATAAATGTTAATCCAATAGTGAAAGAGTGACTTAAAACTGATTTCTTAACTTGCTTATCTGTGTCTGGCCTGAATTTGAGTAACTATTACTAAAATACTGATTTTTCTTCTTTAGTGTTTTGGATGAATGATATAAAATATAAATAATATACTAACATTATTGCTACATGTTCCTACAGATGAAAATGCTAATATTGAGATAGATACTAACGAGGAGATCCCTGAAGGCTTTGTTGTAGGAGGTGGAGATGAACTTACTAACTTAGAAAATGACCTTGATACTCCCGGTAATTTCAAATTATAAATGTTTTGTGTCCTGCTGCGTGGCAAATTTTATGGTTATATTTTTATTATCTCATCAATAATAATAATAATTTTGTAGTTTTATTACATCTTATGGCCTCATAAACCATTTAGGTTAATCCACCTTCCATCAATTTTATGTTATTTTGTTTTAGGTTGGATGTTAAAATTAGCAATAACATTGGAATAGCAAATTGTAGTTGTGTTCTCTTATTATTAAGATTCACTATTGTATTTTATGTCATGTGAGACAATCTGTAGGCTTTCAATAGTTGGTTCCCTTCTCAGCTTAAATATTTTGGTGTGATGTCATAAGGTATATATTCCACATGTAAATCTAAACCATGGGATCAGATTTTCTGATTTAGTTTAGAATTATAGTCTTAGTTGTAATATTATTTTGCAGATTTTCTGCTTACCTTAAATACTTAAATATTACTCTAGTAAATGATTTTACATCTACTTAACTAATTACAATAAGACACTTTGAAAACTATATAGACTGCTGTTAAATTAACCTTATGTCTTATATCAATAAATCACTTTGGCAATGGACCTTTGTAAGTTCTTATTTAAAATATAAAGATACTTGCTGGTGGTTTTTAATAGGTGAGTGTTCCAAATGCATTGCCTTTATAAGCCAGCAGCAAGTAGCAATCCAAAGTTTTGTTGGATTGCTAAGGGGTTCCATAAATGCTTGTTGAATTGAATTCTTATAGCAATAAAAAGTCTTTGGTGATTTCTTTAGACTTAAAGGAAGGAGGCAAAGTCTCCAACATTTATCTTTTCATGTAAAAAGCTAAAGGGAGTGAGAGCAAGCATACTTTTTCCTATCCCTGTCATGCCCCTGCAATGCTAAGTGGCTCCATTTCTTTCCCTGTTGGAAATACTACTACTATTTCAAGAAACAGGTGACCACGGTTTTCCTGACTATAACGAACACTCAAGAAAACTCATGCCCTTTTGTCAGAAGCTCCTTCATGCCCCGGTGTTAAGTTTTACTATTGCTAAATAGAAGTCGGTATATTTATAATTGTGCAAGTCCAAAAGAATGCTGACATTTAAGGAAAACTTTTAAATGTTTAACCCAAAATTATAACTACATTTTACTTCTTTCTGCTTAAAATACTATAGAACTTGGTTAGGTTTGATTTTTTTTTTTTTAAACATTTTTGTTGTTGCTTACTCACCTTCCTACCATAACAACCACTAAAGGCTTTATCAGAAACCAATCACATCTTTTTAATGCTGAGGACATCCATAAGTACTGTATTGAATTTTTTAATATTCAATTATGGAAGTATAAAATCAGTAATAATATGTGATGCATATGTCCTGATTCTACAGTAGGTTAGTAACACAGGAAAAAATAGCCATTTCTTAGGTAAAATAATGGGAGAATTTTCTAGTTTCAGCTGTTGCAACTTTGGGGAATACTTTAAAGATTCTTGTTAGGAATACCTAACAGGCTTGACTCTTGTCCTTTTTAAAAACTCTCCTCCTACTTAATGTTTTCCAAAAAGAACACACATCTCAGCCTTCCTGTTTGGAGTTAACTAATAAATTGTTTATGACTCTCAAGCGTGCCAGTTAAGTGTTGGCATGTAAGTAGACAGGCCTCCCAATTCAGATTTATGGTTTGTTTTGTGGCAATAAGAAATAGGAATGCAAACTAGAATCTAGAAGCCCATAGAATATATTATGATTTTTATCCTTGCTTTATTTTCCCCCCAAATTTTTTTCATATGTATATGTCATAATGTTTTAATAATAAATTGCTTAATCTTTATCTTGATTTGACCATAGTTCATCAGATATTGTTTAAAAGAGAAGCCTTGCAATATAAACTGACCAATTTGCATGAAAGTAATGACAATAGCATTTATTAAGAGTCTTATAATTAGAAAATTTATTAATCTTTATGAAAAATATCATCCAGCAAATGGTGGACATATCTATTGCAACCATTTTATTAAGGAGTTGCCTTTTATTAATTTAAGAATTAGTTGTGTTTCTACTCATTTTGAACTATTGTATTATGAAAGATTAATGTACATTAATACATTCCAAAAATGTAATAATCTGTATTGTATTTCTGCTATCTAAGTAGAGGGTATTTGTAAACATATACCCTGTTTCAATGCTGGTTATATAGGTACATATATAAACACTGGATTCTAGTAGTATGTACATGATGACGATCTGAGATAATGTTAAGAACTTGTTTTAATATGGCATTATATTTATAAATCTAATATACTAAAAGAATTAAAACTATAAAATAATATTCAAAATGAAATGTATCTCTTCCTTTAAATATCTAGTTTGTTATAATAACTTGTTTTATTATGTATAACATACAGTGCTTATATAAATATATACATCACATACAGGCACAGGTTTTTAGGTAAGCATTAGCTACTATTTAAAGTATAACTAAGTTATCTTTAGATATGTTGACTATTCTTTAAGGGGAATGATTTTGGTGGGGGAATATACATATGTAAAGGATTTTTTGTGTATCTAATCTAATATCCTTTTCTTCTTTCTTTTAAAATATAGTAATACTTTTCTGAGCTCACATAAAATTGACAGTCTACATATCTAAATGCATCTCACTCAGTTATTCATGGTATTTGCATATTTAACAGAACAAAACAGTAAGTTGGTGGACTTGAAACTGAAGAAGCTCCTAGAAGTTCAGCCTCAGGTGGCAAATTCACCCTCCAGTGCTGCCCAGAAAGCTGTAACTGAGAGCTCAGAGCAGGACATGAAAGTAAGTCTTACTTGTTTAAAACATTTGGCTTAGTATCTGTGTCTTCTAGTTTCTGCCAGCAGTTTCTAATTCTAAAAACAATTTATTACTAAATTCTTCACCAATATTAAGATTAGGATATAAGAAATTTTTACTGGTGAGGTGTGGTGGCTCATGCCGGTAATTCCAGCACTTTGGGAGGCCAAGGTAGGAGAATCAGGAGTTCAAGACTAGCCTGGTCAACATATTGAGACCACGCTACTGAAAGTAAAACAATTAGCCAGGCATAGTGGTGCATGACTGTAGTCCCAGGCTGAGGTGGGAGGATTGCCTGAACCCAGGAGTTCAAGACTGCAGTGAGTGGTCATCATGTCACTGCACTCCAGCGGGGGACACAGGGTGAGACCTTGTCTAAAACAAAAAAAAAAAATTAATTAAAAAAAGTAATTAAATAGGCAGTAAGTAAATATCAATATGGTAATCAGTATTCATATACTATTTTTCAGGGAAACTACTACTTTAAATTGCTATTTCAAGTAAAAATAGAGGCAATATGGAAATTATTCTTGAGTTCTATATGTATGTATATTTTGCTAAGAAGAATACTGTTAAGAGAATTCTAGCGCATTTTTCAATAATCCTCAACCTTCTGCCTATTTAGATGAACTAAACGTATGTTATTTATAAGAATATTATTAGACTGTTTATATTATTCCCACCCACATGTTTCCCTGCTTTCCTCACAGTGATTAGTATTTCTGTAGCTTTAGGGCACTTCCAGTCCTGTATAACTTTTCACCCACCTGCGGACTATAGGGACTGCCCCGCTGACTGAAAGGATTTCCTTCCCCTGACACAGAGATGCTTTGAAGTCCCAAAACAATGACTTTCATTGCTTTTCCCCTATATTGTCAGTTTCTATAAACTGGTGATGAAAGTGTGTGGCAGCACTAGAGGACTTTTGGTCTCTATCTTTGAACAAAAGGAAGCCTGGATCAGGTCTGATTTTTTGCGTTCAATTTAGCTTTCTGCAGTGGATTTAATGCAGAATGAAGCTGGCCTAAGAATAATACAATAGATTGAAAAGGCTAACTGAATTAGTGGGTTTAGAGGAATACATTTGTAAAGTGGCAGAAGTCCCTAGTCATAAAAAGGTTTCTTAAGATGGGATTTGCTGGCTAATCACACTGATATTTTAGCATGTTGCCAGGCCTAAAAAAATTTAGCTGTGTTTGTTTATTTTGGTAAAGACTTGAGTTTTAGACTATTGGATAGTTATTATAACAGTAGAACTCTATTTTTCTTTAAAAAAAAGAATAAAAGCCAAAATTGTTTCTATCATAACTATATGGCTAGGATATTACAAGCATGATATTAATGATAAATGCATTAGATAACTTTAAAAAAATAAAATAGTGCTATTTTCATTTTTATGGTTTATCTGTCTAGATAAAATTGGTTTTGCTTTCCAAAACACTCTTACATAGTAGTCTTTAAAGTTATTCCAACAAAAGGTGTGCTTTAAACAGCTTGCCTTTGTATGATTCCTTTTAGTTAAGATTTTGAAAATGGTGTTTATAAAGAACATATAAAGTCCATCTGTTCTCTTGAAGCTTTCAGCGTTGATTTGGGTTTTAATTTTTTTTAATAAAATGCAGTTTACACATTTATAAATGAGGCATTCTGTGTTTGTGGAAAAGGATAAACTGTTACCTTCCCCTGAGGATTCTGTATCCCAGGCCTCCTTGAGGCTAGAGAATAGGCCATTGGAGGGCTCCCTCATTACCGATTGTCTCAATGCAGAGGAAGGGCAAAGTCTTGGTAGCTTTTGATAACCAGTTTCAGCATTCAGCAGGCTTAGCTATTAGTCATGCATCTTAGCCTTTCCCTATTTACTTTCAAAACACTTAATAAAAATAATAAAAGATTAGGTATAAAATGAAATATTTGTTTGGTACACAGCACCTCGGTATCTGCAGCTTCCACACACTGCAGTGGTTCAGTCTTCTGGGATATTTCTTGTCGATAGAACCATTTGAATTTGTTACCAGTATTAACATGGGAAGCTCCGGAAAAGATAATTGTAGTTTCCTTAGCTGTAAAGGGCTTACTTACAAATCTGGCTTTGGAAAGTTATAGCTGATGAAATGCAGTTCAGTAGGGTAGTATTATAATCCTACCTTTTAGCCTTCATCCAGCATTAGTGGTTTATCTCAATGGGCATAAAATTAGAAACTAGTTCTTGTTGTTATACAAGTCTGTGGGGCTGTGCAAACTGATGACACAGAATAGTGGGGGAAATAGGAGGCAAACATGGCTTTTAAATAGTATGTATCACTGGTGGAAGACATGTTTGTATCAAAGTTATCAAGAATTAAACCATGTGTCCCAAAGTTTGTGATTACAGGCAACAGAACTTGCAGTTTAGCTGTTTAAAGTGCTTTAAAATCCTTTTCTTGCAAAAAGTTTCTAAATTAGTGTTTTCTTAAATCAGTAAAAGTTGCCTTACTACTGTGTAATTTTATGTTTATGAGATCAGGACTCTCTTACCATGTGTTGTTTTACTTTTAGAATGGCACAGAAGATCTCCGGACTGAACGGTTACAAAAAACAACAGAACGTTTTAGAAGTCCTGTTGTGTTCAGCAAAGATTCTACAGTCAGAAAAACTCAACTTCAGTCTTTCAGCCAATATATTGAGAATAGACCAGGTAGAACACTTTTTAAAATGTTTTCCCACCTTATGATTTAACTATATATAGATATCTATATATAGTTAAATCATAAGGTGGGAAAACATTTTAAAAAGTGTTCTACCTGGTCTATTCTCAATATATTGGCTGAAAGACTGAAGTTGAGTTTTTCTGACTGTAGAATCTTTGCTGAACACAACAGGACTTCTAAAACGTTCTGTTGTTTTTTGTAACCGTTCAGTCCGGAGATCTTCTGTGCCATTCTAAAAGTAAAACAACACATGGTAAGAGAGTCCTGATCTCATAAACATAAAATTACACAGTAGTAAGGCAACTTTTACTGATTTAAGAAAACACTAATTTAGAAACTTTTTGCAAGAAAAGGATTTTAAAGCACTTTAAACAGCTAAACTGCAAGTTCTGTTGCCTGTAATCACAAACTTTGGGACACATGGTTTAATTCTTGATAACTTTGATACAAACATGTCTTCCACCAGTGATACATACTATTTAAAAGCCATGTTTGCCTCCTATTTCCCCCACTATTCTGTGTCATCAGTTTGCACAGCCCCACAGACTTGTAT
>NW_012117655.1:1112279-1119779 GCF_000951035.1 Colobus angolensis palliatus
TATATATAGTTTATATATATATATATATAAATAATCTGGTAATGTAAATTCACATTTCAATACACAAATATCAAGCTTTATAATAATTTTACATGTCTTTCCTCTTTTTTTTTTTAAGAGATGAAAAGGCAGAGATCAATACAGGAAGATACAAAGAAAGGAAATGAGGAGAAGGCAGCGATAACTGAAACTCAGAGGAAGCCATCAGAAGATGAAGTGCTTAATGTATATTAATTTTTTGTGTGGTTTCATGATTGCTGATAATTCCAAACTGTATGTGGAAATAGTGCCTTTATTTGTTAAAATGAGATGTTAGGTTTTTTAAGATGTCAATCTCCAGTGCATTCAAAGCAGAGTGAGAGGGGTGCACTGTTGAATTAGTCTGCAGTGTGGTGATAATTGTCAGATAAAAAAAAAATGAATTTTTCAGAGTTCCACAGCCCCAGTTTCCTTGAGACATTTCCATCAGGGCACTTCCCATAAAGAGATTCCAGTATTGATCTACCGGGAGGATTTTAATTATTACAATAGCAGATACCGCAGAGCTGCAGTTAGAGGGAAAAGTCACATGAGACCTGCTAGAATTTCTCAGCCAACCCATTTTGTTGGCTTGGGTTAATGGGTGTTCAACCTTTCCATTATCCAGATCAGCCGTGAATTACTAGCTGAATGATGTTTGCATTAATATAATATATATGGTAATTTCTTCACTTAATTAACGGGGAGGTTCAGCTCAGTAGGGGTATGGGCTGATCATGTGTAAAATTGATTTGTGAGGGAAATATTTGATAGACCGCAGGGAGAAAGCTGCTTTTGATGGACAGCTGCGGGACAGAAGCAGGAAGAACAAGTTTTAACTTGAATTTTTGTCTGGAAGCATAGCTGTCTTTAATAGTACTACTTTTTAAATTATCTACAGTTTTTCTAGGTATTTTCATTGTTTTCAGTGTTAAAATATTCTTTGTTGGATTTTGAAATCCTTACAAGTACACTCAGAGTCACCAACTACATTTTAGGACTCTAAAATCTTCTCATTCTAAGTTGTTTACTTTAGAAGACCTGGAAAGGTATGAGCTAGAAAAGAACAGCTCACTGATAATCCTGATGAAGTATTTGGTATAACTTTTAAGTTACAGAATACTTAAGTATACTATGTACTCACACTAAAGATACCTGATTATGAAATTTCTTTCTATTTTTAACTGAACCAGTCAGTAAGAGCAATGAAGTTTGTGTGTTGCTTATCACTTCTGCTTCCTTATATATTTGTTTTTTGTATTGTCTTTGCAAACTACTGTATTTGTTTTGTCTGTCTCTATGGGAATGAGAAAAGAAAATTTCCCTTTTGAAAATGTTCTACTCTCTGGTAGATAGGTTCAAAAAGCATTCACCAGATTATCCCAGATTTTAAAGTTACCATTAACATTTATTCTATTATTGTATTTTTTCTGCTATATTTTGCATTGAGATGGAAGAATATCCATTTTGTATAAATTTTTTAAAAATACAATGACTTTTAAAATCAAACTATCCTGAGAAATTTAGTTTTATGATTTCTTAAAATATTTTAACTTTAAGTTTGTCAGCTACCATAATCAATTTAATAATAAGTTGGTATAGATTGAGGTCACATATGAGTACAAATTACTTACCAGTTCAAAAGGTATGCAAGTTATACATATAGTTAGACATATTCATTAATCATGAGAATTCTAAAATATGTTCATAATTAACATAATTCTTGATTTTATTTTCTGTTTAAGGAGTAGTGAAATATAATTCCTTATAGCTTCTAAGAGATTCATATGCTAGGTACTGAAGGAATTTGACAGAAGAAGTTTGTTCACACTTATTTCTCTGAATAAATAATGTTATAAGTGCTTATGATAGTATTGGTGGTGGTAAGAATAATCATTTAATCAGTTCTTCAGTATTTCTTAGCTAATTAGATCTCTTAGCCCCAGAAATGTCAAAAGGTAAACAGGTAATCCAAAGGGAGCCATAATTAATCAGTTTTTATGACTATACCATAAATAGCCCTGACTTTGATGATTTAAATTTGTAATATGATTGTTAAAATTAAAGGTATACTGGCACACATACATAAAAAATATATTTTTTTAAACATGGGTGGTTCAAAAAGTAAATTTTCAAATTAAAATCCAAACTTGGCTAAATGGAAGATTAACAAAATCAATATGAGTTTTCTTAGATCCTGTGTAGCAAGGTTTGAAACCACCTGTCAGGTTGCTATTTACAACTGTAATAATTAGTAATACATCAACAGAATGGCATATTAAAGTACAGGAGCCAGCTGGAGGGAAAATTGGAGATATTGTGAACTTCCCTTTTTATCATTTTTAAAGTATTTTTAAATAATGTAATCATTTTTTAAAAAATGTATCTCTTTTGTATTTCCATAGAACAAATGTGTCTGACTGTCTCAGGATGGATGCTTTCAAGGTCAATTCCTTAGTAAAACTCCATTTTTGTATATTACACTTTTGAGTTAAAAGTGTCATTGGTGTTTGTTTTGATAATCACAAAGGGAAAAATTATCTTCTTTGTTCATGCTTAAATAACACTGACTTAACTCTAAGGTTTTTTTTTTAAACTTAGCATTAACTTTTAAAATCTGGCAAATCTGGCTGTGAAATTATAAATATAATAGTAAACAGCTGAAGAGTTCTCTGTTTACAAAAGTTTGGTATATGTAATACATATGAAAATTTTTTGAATCACAGAGAGTTGCTTTTGGTACTAAGGGTGATACTAAGGGTGTATTTGGTTCTCTAGGTAAGTGCTTTACTAAGTGTTTATAGAAAGGAAAAATGCAACTTACAAGTGATTTTTTTTTCCTTCCTGTTTGTTCTTGTTAACAGAAAGGGTTCAAAGACACCAGTCAGTATGTTGTAGGAGAATTGGCAGCACTAGAGAATGAGCAAAAGCAAATTGACACCCGTGCCGCGCTGGTGGAGAAGCGCCTTCGCTATCTCATGGACACAGGTACGGTGCCCAATTACACTGTAAACAGTTTTGGCAAATTGAGCGTTCACAAACTCTTATAGAGTTTTGGAAGTGTGAATCTTTGAAGCCTGAATGTTCAGCAAAACTGCCTTGAAAATAAAAAGGCTGCGATTTGCAGCCACCTCTCTGGGCCCTGGTGATAAGAGTGCCTTCATGGGAAGTGATAACTCGCCCTGATACCGTGTGAGCCAGCACTGTTGAACAGTGTGCTCATCCATGCAGAGTTGGAATACACATCTGTGCCTCATTGATATGCCACTGCTTAAAAAAAAAGTAAGATCTTTACTGTTCTACTGATTCATTGGGGAAAAAAAGATTTGGCCAGCTAAAGCCATGTACTGCATGAAACAGAGCACTGTGCATAGGGGATGGCTCCATGGACTAGATCACTGAAATTTGAGAATACTATCTGGTTACTGATGCTCCACAATTTTTTTTTTCAAGAGAACAGGTTTTTAAAAGTCTGTGATACTTTGTGTCACAGTTGCATTTGAAAGGATTAAGGTATATAGCAAGGTTTGTAAAGATGGGTTAGAGCACCAAGTTAGCTCCTAACCAGAGGGCAGATTGGCTTTTAATGCTGATTGCCAATGGTGATTGAATAGATCTGAGAGCACAATAAGCAACTGGAAAGGAACTCTGTGTGTGTGTGTGTGTGCGCGTGTGTGTGTGTGTGTGTGTGTAAAATGTTACCCCTACAAAGATATTAAAATGTGAAATAAATCATTCATACCAAATTATAAGTTATATTAAGAAAAAAATCAAAAAATACAAGTGGAAAATTCATTCCTGTAATCTAATTAATTGCTTTAATTGTGTGGCAGTGTTAAAATAAAGTAGATTAGCATGATTTAGGATTGGAAAGCTTTCCTGAACTTTTTCTTCTCTATTTTCCAAAAATGTATTCAAAATAAAAGAACTTCTCCAAAAATAAGCATTTATATGGGACATTTGAAAATGCATAGATTAGTGAAATCAGAACATATTAGAACAGGAAGGAACCTTAGGCTTTATCTGGGACAGTGGATTTCATACTGTATTCTGTGGAGTCCTAAATCTTCTTCAGAGGCACCTCAGGGACTTGCCAGAACAATAAGGTAGCAGAAAGTAGACAGGCATCTGGATTCCTTACCTTATTTCAAATAGAGTGGCTCTGAGTTTATTTATCTGAAATAGTGGGCTTTTTGAAACAGTTTATTTGAAGAAAAGGTTCTACTGCTTAAAATTTAAAACCAAAAATACTTTTTAAAAAACTATTACTTAATCTTCTCATTATATAGGTGAGGGGACAGAGGCATAGGAAATGTTCAAGGTCAAACAGATCACCACATGGTAGACCTTAGATTAGAATTCAGGCTACCAGAACCCTATCATACACAATCCTCCTTGCTACACCAGAATATGTAGACCATGTATATCAATCCCCTAACAAGTTACATGCATGTTCAGTCTTACACCTGTATACTTGTATGGATTCAGCATGGATCCATAAACCAATGTATTGTTTTATATTTGCATTTTTTCTTGGGTTTCTTAGGGATTTTGAAAATATTAGCTACGTTACCTTTATTAAACATATAATTACTAGACTAAGTAATATTTGTAATATATTTTCAACTATTTCCTGTAAATATTTTAAGGAGACACATTTCCTTTTTTATTTTCCAAACAAATGGAACTTAACCACCTTCCCTGGTTGTGTTGGATAAATTCAATGTTACTATACAAGAAGACTTGTGCCACTAGTGAAAAAGCTATAAATCCTGTTTCCTCTCCCCCTTTAGCACTTGGAGCCTGATTTATTGAGGGTTCTAACCAAAATAGACTCAATTTCTCCTTCCTACCCAACATATCACTAGTGAAGCTTTGAAATGGCCCCATTCCAACCATAGATGCTTTATAATCTGAAAGACAGTCACAGAATACAGGTTAAATCTAGAATCCTTTGGAGCTTATTTTGTTTCTTACTTCACGTGACAGAATCTGATCCTAACTGGATTTGCTTCTGCAGATTTAGACCAAAACTGAGTTGGTCTCCCAACTTCATAAGCTCCAAGAATCATCCTAGACTGTTTTAAACCTCCTCCAACACAAATAATGTTTTAAGATTTGCCTAAAACCTAGTATCTAAAGTAAGAGATAAGATGTTAGAAAGTGAAAGCATGTGTTCATCCTTTTCCTTTTTGGGTTCCAGTTCATTCCAACTTTTTATTTATTATAATGCCTTTTTTTTGGTATGTTAGACATTTCAGTGTACTTTCTGATTCTCAGCCTAGAATTAAGGAGAGCAGATAGTGCCTGTGTTTTTTATATGATGAGACTAAGGCTCAGACAGGGGAAATGACTCACTTAAGATGATCTCATTAGGAATGGTGGAGTTAGGGCTTGAACCCAAGTTTTCAGGTTTTCTAGCTCTTGACTCAGTCTTCTTTCCTCACTACATCTTCTTTACAGAACAAATATACTTTAATCTGCTATTTCAGTTTTTATATACTTGTAGATAATTGACTATATTGAGGTTTTTTGCTGATTTGAAATTCACATAATATAAAATTAACCATTTGAAAGTGCACAATTCTGTAGCATTTGGTACATTCACAGTGTTGTATAGTCATCACCGTTGTGTATTTCCAGAAGTTTTTCATCACCCTAAACACGAATTCTATTCTCACTAAGCAATAACTTTCTATTTTCTTCTCCCCCAATCCCCTGGGAATTTTAAATCTACTTTTTCTATGAATTTGCTTTATTGTAGTTATTTCCTGTAAGTGGAATCAAACGATATTTGTCCTTTTGTGTTTGGCTTCTTTCACTTAACATATCTTCAAGGTTCATCCATGTTGTAGCATGTACCAGTACTTCATTCTTTTTTATGGTTGAATAATATTATATTGTATGTTTATACCACATTTGTTTATTCATTCATCTGTTGATGGATATTTGGGTTGTGTCCACTTTTAGCTACTATGAACATTTGTGTACAAGTATCTGTCTGAATCTCTGTTTTCATTTCTTTTGGGTATATACCTAGGGTTGGAATTTCTGAATCATATGGTAATATTGTACTCAATTTTAAATGAGTTGTGAGGTTTAGGTAGAATTCAGAATACATTTTCCAAAAGACACACTGTTGTAAGTGTCTACAAGCCAGACAAACCCACGGAAACCTGTTAATTCCAAATGTAACTAAATAACACTAATAGTTATTTTAGACCTGAGTCCTAGGCTCCCAGAGCTTGGGCAATATTGGATTTTAAGCACCACCCCTGTGATGTTGAAGCTACTTACATCCTGGGGGGAGACAGGATGGGTGGGGCCTGGATGGCGGCCCAGATTGCTGGGCATTTCTCCTGGCATGTTGGCAGAAGGCCTTAGCAAGAAAGTAGGAAAAGAATGTAAAAGTCTCATACAACAAGATGGGGAGGTGCCAGGGATGAGAATTGCAGGAGCTGGGAAAGGGCACCAATGACACAGGTAGAACAACGATGGGATTTATATGTTTGGTTCCTTCTGAAATTGTTCAGTAATCCTAAATCAGTGATAGTTTGAATACTGAGCAGCCATACTGTGTATGGGAGTGTGTGGGTTTTTTTCTTTTAAACTATATTTCAGGCCGGGCGTGGTGGCTCACGCCTGTAATCCCAGCACTTTGGGAGGCCGAGACAGGTGGATCACCTGAGGTCTGAAGTTCGAGACCAGCCTGGCTAACATGGTGAAACCCCCATCTCTACTAAAATACAAAAAATTAGCCAGGTGTGGTGGTGGGTGCTTGTAATCCCAGCTACTCAGGAAGCGGAGGCAGGAGAATCTCTTGAACCTGGGTGGCGGAGGTTGCAGTGAGCCAAGATCGCACCATTGCGCTCCAGCCTGGGCAACAAGAGTGAAAGTCTGTCTCAAAACAACAGCAACAACAACAACAACAAATACTATATTTCAAGGCATATTATTTTTGGCCATTTTACCTTGGGATCTATAAAATCCCTATGTAAATACAAGTGAATTTTTTTCTCCTCAGCTCTTAATGGGGTGTGTGTGTGTGTGTGTGTGTGTATAACTGTTTTTGAGGAGGAGTATTTTAGTTTCTGGTATTTTAACTTTGTAATGATTACTTCTTTGGGAAGAGCAAAACTTATTAGTTAGAAACATGTATGTATTCCAAGCTGACACTTCTTATGTAAGTATAGTGCTAATGGATCTGTGCCAGCAGTGTTGTAACCCATGAAAAATGGAGGTTATAATGGAAATGCTGATGGGCCCTTTTACTATAGTGCTACAAATAGTGTTAGTATAATGAATGGTGTTTCTTTTCCATTCCCAATATGTTTTCTTTTAATGGTTATCAAACTTTTTAACTAGTATTTTAATTTAATCTAATGATTTGAGTTTTTTAAGTTACAGTGTTTTATTTACATTTTGAGAGTAAAAGTTAAAACATTCCTGAGCGGGGAATAACAATAAAATTGCATCTTGCAA
>NW_012117655.1:1129112-1139214 GCF_000951035.1 Colobus angolensis palliatus
TAGTCTTATGCAATCTGTGTATACATAGTACAATTTGTACTGCTGTACAATAGTCCCTCCTTATCCTTGGGGGATCTCCAGTGGATGCCTGAAACCACAGACTGTTCTGTGGTTTCTATACATACTATGTATATGTGGTTCCTATATATACTATGTTTTTGTCCTATACATACATACCTATGATAAAGTTTAATTTATAAATTAGGCACACTAAGAGATTAATAGCAATAACTAATAATAAAATAGAACAATTATAACAATATACTGTAGTAAAAGTCATGTAAATGTAATCTCTCCCCTCTATGTTTCCCTCCCCCCAAAATTTTGTACTGTACTTACCTATTTTTGGACCTCAGTAAGTGATAAGGGGGGACTACTGTATTCAATTTTTAAAGCCACTGTGGAGTAAGGAAGGCTAAGAATCAATTTTTGAATACAAATTCCTAATATTAGCTTCTAATATTATGGTACTTCGTTTTGTATATAATACCACCACGTAGTTATAAATGTTTGCAAATATGACAATTCTTAGAGATAATCTAGTATAGACCTTTTAGTTTACTGATAAAAACACTGAATCCAGAATTAGAGGTTGGCTCAAAGCTGTAATTAGAACAGGTATTTTCTGACTCACATTCCAGCCTGTTTTCCTTCTCTTAAGCCATACTCTTACACAGTTTGTTTAAAAAGAAAGAAAGAAAGAAAAATCAATACCTAAATGTTTCAAGGAAAACCATCTAGATTTTTAAAATGTATTAAAAAAATTATACTGGATTATTTTCCATAGTGTGTTCACAGCTAAATGAATCCCTAATTTGAGTATCCTAAGTAAACTAAAAAATCATAGTCTACCTTACTCATGTGGAGTAAACCTTTTGTAATTTAGACTCTAAATGTTATAGAATGTAAATATTTGTATAATAAGAATATATATGTTAAAGGATTTATTTAGGAAAATATAACACATTTTAATGTAACAATTTGACACTGACTTTGTGAAAATAGAGTAAGTTTCCTAGGTTCCAGTAGTTTTAGGGTTTTTAAAAATAGATGTCCATATATTGTTAAAATATTGTTAGAAATAATTACATTAGTCTTGTACCATGAACATTATAGGTTCATTCCAATATGTCTTAAAATCCTTAGTAGGATTATTAACCTATGTCTTGATTTTTTTCACTTACTTTTTCAAACTACTTAAGTACACAACCCCAATTTAGCTTGCTAAGGTAACCAAATTTTAGAACATTTCTTTGTACCAGTATGCAAATGTATTTACATAGAAATAAATCTAGGTTTCCTTAAAGAGGGCAACAGAATTGAAAACTGAGGCCACCAAATAAATGAAAGTTTCTCTAAATCCATTGGATAATAGAGGCAGTGTTAAGGCTAACCATAGTGTTGAACTAAACAGAGGGATTACTCTTGGGTTTTGCATCAGTTGTTTTCTGCGGGGTGGCCTCACTCGTCAAAAAAAAAAAAAAAAAAAAGTTTAACAGGCAAACATTCACATGGGCACATTGAGAAAAGAAGTTTGCTTAATTCCATCAAAGCTTAAAAAAATCAATCATTAATTTATTCTAACTACGATTGTTGGTCGTTTGTGAAAAACATCTGGCCTTTAAGTCATAGGAACCTAAACACCAGTATAACGTGAATACTTGTGAAGAAGCTTCAAGTTTGGTTTAGTATAAAAAAGCTATGTTAGTGGTGTGTGTAGCTTTACCCATACAACAGAATTTGTTTACTTATAATACTTAAACTCCACTTATTTTTTTTTGGACTTTGACAGTATTATAAATCCAAGTGTAATGTGCTTGAAAAATTAGAAAATTGTTAATTTGCAGCTTTAAAAAGTTCAGCCTTTTTACATCTTTTTGTGGTTGTTTAACAGAATAACATTACAGTAATCTTGGTATTACAAGCCAAAAATAGTTTCTAATGAAGTCTAAATTCAAGATAGAAAATATATTTTAAACATAGTTTCAGGAGGGACATTCCCTGTTTTCCATATGTCTAAGTAATTCCTAAAATATTTTTTTAAAGCTGGACTTAAACACTCCTGACTGCTCTCTAATTTGATATAGCTAGTCAAAATGACTTTATTCAAGAAATTTTGGCAGGAGAATTCAGTGAAGGAGATAAATAAGTTTGCAGCTATACTCATATTGCAAAGGATAGAACTAATTCAGTCATTATGACTGTGGTAACATCTGTTCTTTAGCTTTAAAGCTAGCAGTAGAAGAGCTCAATGTTGGGACACATTTAAATACTAAGCTTTGTTAGTCAAGTTTCAAGTTCTAACAAAATATAAGTAGCCACAAAATGATACATAGTAGGTCTTTAGTTTTGTTGTTATTGTTGTTGTTTGTTTTTTTTTTAATGAACTTTGAAATCATAGAAAAGGCTAACCAAAGCTGTAGAGGGTGAAAATTAGAACCTAAATTAGAAATAAAAGTTGCATCATTTTAATTTCATGCTCTAATATAATATGAACAGTTAATATGTAAAACCTGCCTTGATGATGACATACTACTTAATAGTGGTTTCCTGTCATACAAAGGAAATAAAATATGATATAACCAAATGTTACTGTGTCATATAGAAATGATCCATTCTCTTACTGTTAATCTACCTTCACCAGATTATTCATACACTATATCTCTCTCACACTGCTCTTCAGCTTCCCCTAGGCTTTTAATAATTATAAATTAAGAAAGACTGTAGATACTTGTCACAAATTAGGTTTGATTCTAAGCAAAATATATAATAGCTAATAATAAAAAAGCACTTTTTCTGCAACGATTAAAAAATACTAATCTTTAGTTTAGACTTTTATTTCATTTATGACACAAATATGTTATTGTAACAAAAGATAACCATGTTTCTAAAATGTACACTAAGTGAATCTCAAAATGTATATGCCATATGTAGAAGTCTCTTGTAAAATTTTGGCCCTCATTTCAGAGGCACTAATGTCCAAAGTACTGTTAGGATACTAGAGATGAGAGGAAAATCACTTAAAACAGCTTGTAAAATATAATGTTTGAAATGGTTCTTTGAGAATGTGCAGATTATGGCTTGCATAGAGACTCCTTCCAGCTCTCTGGGAAAATGAGCTGTTGACATTCTTTTGGGTCATCATTCAAGATACGAGGGCAACCACAAGGATTTAGCAGATAAATTCATCCCCAAAGACCTTTATCCATTTCATTGCAACTTGGAAACATTCTTGTTGAATAGTAGCATTAATGTAGCCTATTTAGCTCTTCAAAGTGAGTCTTATGTTTAAAAAAAGAAGAGAAAAAAATAAGATGAAGAAGATGATGAAGAAAATCAAACGAGTAGGGTTATAACTTATTTAAATCTTCTAAGAGGTATTTATTTACATAATTCTGAAGCATGGACCATTTCTTTTCTGTACACAGTTTCAAAAATAGAGTTGGGTCTTATACAGTGAGCAATAAGCCTTTACATTGTAGCTAAGTGAATCAGTCCTGTGTTACTTGTTAGTTGTTTATAACAAAGAGCAGAAAGTAAATTAATGTTTTCATGTTATATTCTGAAATGACTGGCAGCATTTATAAACAATTGAAAATAATCTAATTTAGGTTCTGACTGTCTTTGGACTTTATGATTCAGGCAAAAGGAAAAGTCAGAGCTGTGATAAACATATTAAAGGTATGCATTAAGATTCACACACATGTCCTTTCCTATAAAGGGTGAAAAAAACGTTTTGACTCAAACTGGAATGATACTATGTAGGGCTGAATGTGCATGAAAGTTTCCCACAATGCATTGTGCAAACCTAGGGCTAACAAATACCCTGCTGCTTTGAAACCCCCCCAAAAGACAAAGGCACAATGAAATAGAAAGCTTACCACCGGTAGCTTTCAAAACGACAAACTAGGCAAACTATACATCTCCACCACTCCAATTTTGTCAGAATGCTAATGAGCTTGCTCTGATCTTTACTCGGCTTCCCGTGTTTTCTACATCTTCAAGGACCACATGGCGCTAGCAAAATAAAGACAACTAAATGAGAATTTCGAATGCTTTTTGTGTTAGGACCTGGTGCTTTTCAGTGGACGCACTCGTTGAATATTCTCAACTTAAAAGAGTACAACAGGGGGTTGGGTATGAACTTTTTAACAGGAGGAAATTTGAACAAAAGTAAATTAGTGAGATGAGGAAAATATGAGAAAAATTTCTGATTAATTTCCACTCCATAATATCAGTGACACCTTCAGCCCCACTCATACTCTTCTAACAAGAGATGCTGATAAAAGATGAATGATTCTGTGTTGTTCACAGTGAATGTTTAGTGGTTTTTTAATAGCAGCATTCTACATAAAAGGCACCAGGAAGTACTCCGCATTAGCAGTTGAGATCACTAGTTAATAGGATGATGTCTTTTAGCTTTTGTCACAAGATTATTAGAAAGGATGGGTTTCTGTTCTCATCGTTGCATAGTTTGGAGTGCCTGTTGAGTACAAGTGCTAAAATACAGGTTTCTCAGTATTGTTTCACATGTAAAGCAAAAAGCCTTTTAATGCAACACCTTTTTCCTTTTTACCAGGTGATTTTGTTATTGATCTCTAATCTGCCCCTTTAGCTGTATTAAATGCTTGAAGTGTTCTGCTTTTCCGTGTAGCCTTGATGCTAGCTGTTTGTGTCTATAAATTCATTAACATTAAAACAGGATCTGTATAGACTATTAGAGTTTATGAGTTAGAAAATGACATATTACATACCTTTTTATAGTTTAGGGCATAAATAACAACATAAATTTAAGATTATCTGCATAAATGTTATAAAAATAAGTTCTTTGATAATATGTTTTTATGAGATTTTAATTATTTATAAGTAATGTATTTTTCACAATCTTTCTTTTCTTTAGCAGTCACTGTACACTTACTAGGAGAATAAGAGTAGTCAACTCTATTTCTCACCATATCCATCCATACCTAGAAAGAAGAAAAAACCAAAACTGGGTGCATTTTTATATATAAAGATATTTGAACGCAGCTGGGCACAGTGGCTCACGCCTGTAATCCCAGTACTTTGGGAGGCCGAAGCGGGTGGATCACCTGAGGTTGGGAGTTCAAGACCAGCCTGACCAACGTGGATAAACCCCGTCTCTACTAAAGATACAAAAATTAGCCGAGTGTGGTGGCGCATGCCTGTAATGCCAGCTATTCAGGAGGCTGAGGCAGGAGAATCGCTTGAGCCCAGGAGGTGGAGGTTGCAGAGAGCCGAGATCGTGCCATTGTACTCCAGTCTGGGCAACAAGAGTGAAACTCCATCTCAAAAAAAACAAAAGAGATATTTGAGCTTAGAGTTAAATTGATTCTATACAACTAATAAATAACCAGGAAAGGAAGGAAAAGATGTTTGATATAATAACACTTTTCAAATTTTATATGAAGAAAAATTTTGCCAGTGTTTCTCACATTTAACACATATATTTGATGTTTCTATATACTGTTCTTTAAATGTTCTCTTATCCTGAAAAATTATATTTTTGTACATTGTACTTGGTTCACATGACTTAAATATTGCCTCTTAAGATATTGTAATTTATACACCCTTCTAGCAAGATGGAGGTTAAAAATCCTATATTAGTAGGAGTAACTTGGACAACCATAGTTAATAAAGTCAGGAAAAAGTAGACTATCTTCTAAATATAACAACAGTTTTAAAAAATATGCTAGTTCTTTACTTTTTATTATTTAGTGTGCTATTTCTATGTTCCTCGTAAGTATGGATTATATGGGAATTAGGATTCGTGTAATAACATGTCTCCATTTTGTAGAGTTCTTGGGTTTTTGTGGTTTTGTCTTCATTTGCTTAGAGACAGGGTCTTGCAATGTTGCCCAGGCTGGACTGGACCTCCTGGGTTCAAGCAATTCTCTTGCCTCAACGTCCCAAGTAGCTGGGACTATAGGCAAGTGCCACCCTGCTTGGCTAGAGATTCTGTTTTAATAGACATTAATATGTCTATTTTCATACAAATTATAATGAGAAAAGAGACCATGTCATTTAAAATTATATATTTTATTAATGATTGTATATATTAATGATTATATATATTAAACTAAGTGAGGTATCTATTTTGGCATTTTAATTACAGAACTGAAAAAAATTTAAAAAGTGAAGATTTGTCATTAAAAATTGTTTTCTAATATGATATACCATGATAGAATGGAAAATAAAGTTCTCTAGGTTATTGAAGTTGAATAACCAGTTGACATCTACTCATATAAAATATCAGATGGACAGACAAGACTTTAATATTTCCTCTGCAAAGGAACTTTTCATAAACAGACACAAAATAAATGAGGGAATTTGATGTTGTAAAGCAAATAATATGATTACTAAGGTTCTGAAGTAGCATAGAGTTACCGTATTCTTCTCTACTACAATTCATAGAGCATCGAATCTGTAATAATAAAGAAACCAGAAAAAATGATACTTTATATCTTAAAATTTTCTACAAAGTGAGTTTTTAACACAATTTTTAGAGGCAATAAGCCACATCTGTTGATAGACTCTAAGAGTTGATAGTATTGTTCCTTTCTGGTAGCAAAATGCTGACATGATTTTGATAAATGTGGTGTTATAGGTCTGTTTTGTATATATGTGTTTTTAACTGTGTCAAGATTTTAGTTAACTTTATGTTACCTAACTCCAAGAATGCAAAATAATACAGCATCATTTTCTAATTACAAGAAGTGATAAAACTTCATGCAATTATATGGGTTTTCTTGTTTGTTTGTTTTTCTGTTTTGGGGGGTTGGGGAATGGAATCTCGCTCTTGTTGCCCAGGCTGGAGTGCAATGACATCATCTTGCTCACAGCAACCTCCGCCTCCCAGGTTCAAGTGATTCTCCTGCCTCAGTCCCCCGAGTACCTGGGATTACAGGTACCCGCCACCACGCCCGGCTAATTTTTGTATTTTTAGTAGAGATGGGGTTTGCCATGTTGGCCAAGCTGGTCTCGAACTCCTGAGCTCAGCTGATCCACCCACCTCAGCCTCCCAAAGTGCTGGGATTACAGTTGTGAGCCACCACGCCCAGCCTGCAATTATGTTTTAATTCAATATGCAGAAGGTAAAAAAGCATATAAGAACATGTCAAACAATTGATTCTGTCACATCTTGATGTGATCACAGCCAGGTAGAAGAACTCCAAGGCCCAGCTCTCCACGGTCTTCATGTGAACCATTGCTCCTATGCTCCTGTCCATTAGGACCCAGGGCCCAGAGGTCTTTTACTGTTATTAGCGTAACTACTGGAGAGGCTGTTCTTCAATACTTAATCCATATCATACCTTCACCTGAAAACATGGACTTATCCCTTGCAGCAGTGAGGTGGGACCCTGGCTGGGGGAATGATACCTGCTTACTAACTCATCTTCACAGCTGGGACCCTCAGTTTCTACACTAATAGAATGAGGACACTATGGCTTTAGAAATAAAAATTGGGAGAAAGAACCTAACTTTAATTCCCATAAAGGATGAAATTTGTTTTCATTCTTTCATGTCGTGTGATAGAGATGGGATTTCACCATGTTGGCCAGGCTGGTCTTAAACTCCCGACCTTCAGTGACCTACCCGCCTCGGCCTCCCAAAGTGCTGGGATTACAGGCATGAGCCACCGTCCCCGGCCCAGCCAATATACTTGGATTCCTCATTATGCCTGAGGTTTTGATCCTTGATATGCTTATACTGAATGTAGAAACTTAATCCTTGTTAGTGAACCTAATTAGTTTACATATGGTCACACTAAGTCAAAGTTGATATAGTATGGCAGCTAAGAGAATTGTGAGAATTAAATTAGATACTTTACATCAAGCATTTACAACCAAACACTTGGAGTATAACATTTTCAACCAAGTACTTGGTATTTGCAACCAAGCACTTGGAGCTCAATAAATGTTAACTGTTATTACTTATCTGATCTTCTTAATACTTAAATTTGTCAAGATCTCCTTTGAAATAAAAGGTGAAAAACACCAATATGCAGGGAATTTTACCCATCATCATCAAGCACTAAAAAAAGCTATAATGAATTAATATTGTTCTCTTCTCACATTTCTACATTTTATTTATTATTCTGTATTACATAAGTAGTATAGAGGCATTTGATTATTGGGAATAATCAATAATGAACAGACATATAGTTTAAAGAAAATAGTAAATTTTGTTTTAAAAGGAGAGTTTAGGGGGCTGAGTGTGGTGGCACCCACCTGTAATCCCAGAACTTTGGGAGGCTTAGGCAGGAGGATTTCTTGAAGCCAAGAGTTGAAGACAAGCTTGGGCAACAAAGCGAGATCTTGTCTCTACAAAAACTAAAAACTTTAGCTGGTTGTGGTGGCACACGACTGTAGTTCCCAGCTACTCAAGAGGCTGAGGCAGGAGAATTGCTTGAGCCCAAGAGTTTGCAGCTACAGTGAGCTATGATTACGCTCCAGCCTGAACAACAGAATGAGACCTTGTCTCTAAAATTGAAATAAAATAAATAAAAGGAGAGTTTATATTTAAGGTGTTTATAGTGCTTTTGTTTTTTACTTTTTATACTTTCGATTTTAAAAACTGGTAATATAATTATTGTCTTTCTACAGTTTTTTTCTGTAGTTACAAGGAAAATTAAAATATCATACTTTCAGGTTTTCTTTATTCTCACAATTTGTTCAGCTAATTCAAACTTCTTTTGCCATCTGTATTTCATTATTTAGACCATTTAAGAAGGAAAATACAAATTACATATAGAAGCACTAGCACTTAATTGTTGAATCATTCTGGTTCATGCAATGGGTTCTGGATCACAGGATTTCTAGAAAGGAACCTTGCTGATTCAGAAATGCAGAGAGCTTCCTAAGGTTCTCATTTCTAACATTTATCTCTTCTCTCATTGGCACTCACTGAATGCCCCAGCTTTTTACTATATACAGTATTAAGTTGACTTCCTCATCTGCTGACTCATGTTTATTCATTTATCCAGAAAAACAAATGTATACAGTTTCTACCCGTGATATTTAGAAAGTATTTTCCACTACTAGAAATTTTGAATTGGAAATGTAAAGTATAATTTTTGAACCTAAAGAATTAACACATCACCATAATTTTCAATTTGGAACATGTCTGTTGCCTGAAGTGAGGAACATCCTTATTCTAGATTGCAATAAAATTTTTTAACATTTAAAAAAGTAGAAATTCCAGGAAAATGTGTTTTTTCCCAACAACTATCTATGAAACAAAATTTAGGCATTTGAACTGACTTGGCAGCGACATGTTTTTCTTGTGAATGTGAAATTAAATTTGTGTAATGTCATGCCAATGCTAAAATAACATGTTATACATGGAATATCACCCTTTCTTTTTTTAAGAAAAATTAATCTCAGTGACTTCTTTGTGAAAGGGCCAAGACAGTGATTCTCAAACTTTTATATCCATTAAAAAAATGCCTGAGAAATGTGTTGAAAACACAGATTCCCAAGCCCTACTGAGAAGAGTTTGATTCACTGGACCCGGTATGGAACCAGTCTTCTAGGCAATTCTAATACAGGTGATCCACAGACCACATTTGAGAAACAGAGTGAAGATGTGCTAAACTCATAGTGTTACAAGCGCTAAGATAAGTAGCACAGCATAGAGATTTAAGAGCATAGACTTTAAAATCAGTAAGATCCCAACTATAATCTGGGTGTTCTTAGACAAGTTACTTAACCTCTCTGAGCCTCTATTTGATCAGATGTTTTAAAAAAGAAAAAGACAGCAGTGGCTCAGGTCTGTAATCCCAGCGCTGGGAGGCCGAGGTGGACAGATCATGAGGTCAGGAGTTTGAGACCAGCCTGGCCAATATGGTGAAACCCCATCTCTACTAAAAATACAAAAATTAGCTGGGTGTGGTGGCACACACCTGTAGTCCCAGCTACTCAGGAGGCTGAGGCAGAAGAATCACCTGAATCCGAAAGGTGGAGGTTGCAATGAACTGAGATCGCACCATTGCACTCCAGCCTGAGCAACAGAGCGAGACTCCATCTCAAAACAAGAAAAAGAAGGAAAGGGAAGGGAAGAGGAGGGGAGGGGAGGGGAGGGA
>NW_012117655.1:1140487-1142688 GCF_000951035.1 Colobus angolensis palliatus
TTTTTTTTTTTTTTGAGACAGGGTCTCACTATGTTGCCCAAGCTGTTCTCAAACTCCTGGACTCAAGTGATCCTCCCATCTCAGCCTTCCAAGTAGCTGGGATCACATGCACCACCACAGCCAGCTGTTTCTACATTTACTTTAAATTTTACTTAGCTTCTAATATACACATCTTGTTCTGTCATAACTCTCCTCTTCTCTGCAACTTACACATGCACACTTATACTCTCTCTGTCTCTCCCCCAGCCCCCCAGAAAAGCCAGAAGTACTGGTTTAGGAATTTGACATAAGGCTGGAGAATTATTTTTGTTGTTATTGTGTTATTTTTCAACCCTTAGGTTATATGTGAAAAGTAACTTTGATGAATGTTTGTGTGAACGCCATAATTTTCACAGATAAATTAATAACTAGGAGGAAGCCTGAGGAATTGTGCTGGTCCTTTTATCTGAATTCCTACACTTATTATATGAGTGTTAGGCACTTACAGAAACAAACCGAACTTAGACATTGTATTTTGAGAAATGTATTTTAGGACATCAGGTAGGAGTCAACTTTACAAATGCATTTATCTTCCTCTGTTTCCTCCTGACTTCATCCCCTAAAATTAGCCAACATTTCATAACTTGTTTTGACAAAGAATAACATCAGAGGTGGACAAGTATGTGTGAGTCCCAAACCAAAATCAAGGTAGTTTATGGAAGGGTGCAAGCTCTATTCCGACACCTTTCTCCCAGTTTCCCCAAACAGAAACTTTTTTTTTTTTAAATGGAGTCTCGCACTGTCACCTGGGCTAGAGTGCAGTGGCTCGATGTCAGCTCACTATAACCTCTGCCTCCCAGGTTCAAGCGATTCTCCTGCCTCAGCCTCCCTAGTGCAGGCCCCTCCCTGCCACAGGCGTTCAAAACATTTGTATTTAAAAATATGGATGCTAATGTATAGAAACAACTGGATGCATTACTGACCCTTGTTAGGTCCTTCATCTTGGAGACAGAACTGTCCAAGTGAATAGTCGTGAACCTTACTTTCGTTGTTATGCAGGCTTACAAAGCTGTGCTTTCGAATCATTGGCCATTCTGTTGTGGAGACATTGCCAGTTCCTCCTCTCCTCCTTCCTCCTTCCTTTTTCCTCCTTCCTCCTTCCTCCTCCTCCTCCTTCTTCTTTTTCTTTTTGACAGAATCTTGCTCTGTCACACAGGCTGGAGTGCAATGGCGCACTCTCAGCTCACTGCAACCTCTGCCTCCCAGGTTCAAGCGATTGATTCAATTGCTTGATTCAATCCTTGCCTCAGCCTCCAGAGTAGCTGGGACTACAGACGTGTGCCACCATGCTCAGCTTATTTTTGTGTTTTTAGTAGAGATGGGGTTTCACCATGTTAACCAGGCTGATCTCGAACTCCTGACTTCAGGTGATCCGCCTGCCTCTGCCTCCCAAAGTGCTGGGATCACAGACGTGAGCCACTGCACCTGGTCGACATTGCCAGTTCTTCTAGTGGATGGTAGATCATTAAGTCTTTCTTTTAGTTACTCATTATGTTTTTAACACTTTTCATAGGCCTCTAGGTGGATTGCATAAGAAAACTGAACATATATAGTCATTGTATCTGTTCCCTATCCCCACTTACCACTTCTGAGCTGGAATGTGAAAAGTATTCATGCACTCAAAGGAGCTGTCTCATCAGGAAAAGTTTACAGTGTAAGTTAAAGAAAAACCTGTTCAGTTGATATCTATTTTTTAAAAAACATTAGAGGCTGGGCTCAGTGGCTCATGCCTGTAATCCTAGCGTTTTGGGAGGCTGAGGCAGGCAGATCACCTAAGGTCTGGAGTTCGAGACCAGCCTGGCCAATATGTCAGAACCCCATCTCTACTAAATATTCAATAATTAGCTGGGCGTGGTGGTGTGCACCCGTAATCCCAGCTACTGAGGAGGCTGAGGCAAGAGGATCACTGGAACCCTGGGCGGTGAAGGTTGCAGTGAGCCGAGATGACACCACTGCACTCCAGCCTGGACGACATAGCAAGACTGTGTATCAAATAATAATAATACATTCGATATTTTTAGATGCTTAATATTACTAATTAATGTTTGTAATGTTTGCTGAATAGTTTAGTTTTCTGTAAAGGTTTTTTGTTTTGTTTTAATGGAATTTGGAGGAATTTTTTTTTTTTTTTTTTTTGAGATGGAGTCTCGCTCTGTGGCCCA
>NW_012117655.1:1143828-1168230 GCF_000951035.1 Colobus angolensis palliatus
ATGGTGAAACCCCGTCTCTACTAAAAATACAAAAATTAGCTGGGCGCGGTGGTGGGTGCCTGTAATCCCAGCTACTTGGGAGGCTGAGGCATGAGAATCACTTGAACTCGGGAGGTGAAGATTGCAGTGAGCCAAGACTGCGCCATTGCACTGCAGCCTGAATGACAAGAGTGAGACTCCATCTCAAAAAGAACAAAAAACAAACAAAAATGGGAAGATTACTTGAGCCTAGGTGTTCAAGACCAGCGGGGCAACATAGCAAGACCCTGTCTCTACAAATAATTTAAAAATGAGCTGAGCATGGTGGCATGTGCCTGTGGTCCCAACTACTCAGGAACCTGAGGCAGGATTGCCTGAACCCAGGAGGTCAAGGCTATAGTGAGCTGTGATGATGCCACTGTATATCTGCCTTGGCAACACAGCAAGACCCTGTCTCAAAAAGAAAAAAAAAATTAAATGGAGTCAGAATTTAACACTTTTAAGACCATTTGTTTTTACTCAGATGCTTATTTTGAATTAGTTATACTGAACATTACTATTCAAAAGTAGAATACTGGTTGGGCATGGCGGTTCACACCTGTAATCCCAATGCTTTGGAAGGCTGAGGTAGGAGGATTGCTTGAGCCCAGCCTGGGCAACAGAGTGAAACCCCATGTCTACAAAAGTTTAAAAATTAGCCAGTCATGGTGGTGTGCACCTGTAGTCTCAGCTGCTCAGGAGGCTGAGGCAGGAGGATTGCTTGAGCCCAGGAGTTCAAAGTTACAATGAGCTATGATCGCTCTCCTGCATCCTAGCCTGGACAACAGAGCGAGATCCACTCTGGGAAAAATAAAAAAGTAGAATATCATTCTAGAAAAAAGTACTAAATATTCATAAAGCCCACAAAGTTTGGTTTTAGATAATGGAATTTTATTAAAAGATTGGTTTTCATCATTTATAGATGATAAACATGTTTTCTTTAAAATCATCCTACAAAATTGTTAGTGTAGATTAGGTCGATATTTTGCTAAACTCTGAAATATGTAATTTGATTTGATGGCAACAAGTATGGGAAATTAAAATGAAGTACTGTGTCAACAGGTGTGTTGTAAGGACCAAACAGATTTTAGAGAGGGTTTTGATCTGTCATCCAAGCTGGATTGCAGTCGTAGTTCACTGCAGCCTCCATCTCTTGGGCTCAGGCAATCCTTTCACCTCAGGCTCTGAGAGGCTGGTATTACAGGTACGCACCACCATACCCGGCTAACTGACTTTTTTGATTTTTTAGTAGAGACAAAGCCTCGCTATGTTCAGCCTGGTCTTGAACTCCTGAGCTTAAATGATCCTGTCACTTCGGCCTCCCAAAGTGCTAGGATTATAGGCGTGAGGCTCTGGCCCTTTTTAAATGGGCTGTAGCTTTGGAGAGAAGGGAAAGGACATTACAACACAAGGACAAAGCTAACTGCTCGAGATTGGCCCATAAGATTTATGCCAGAATCTGAAATGAACTATTGGGATGCCATAATATTCTTTACACTACAGGGTATTTTAAAATTTATATCATGATAAAAGGGCAACTGAACATATCCTGGGGATTAAGTTGAAGAGAAATATGAAAATAACCTAATCCTTGGGAATTTTAGAGATTCTGGGAGTCACACATTAGGTTTCCTCTAGACTTCTAACTGAACAAAATGGCAATTAGCACAAGAATCTTTGGAATAGACTTAACAGAACATGTGTAACCTTGGAAAGGGAAATGTCTCATGGAGGGTTTGCAATTGAGTAGCTGCTTTAAGAAAAGAAAAAAGGGTAATGGGTAGTTGATGGGTTTGGAGCATTGAGGGGATTTAAAAAGGTAGAATGATGTTGGGATGCATTTCAGTTGATTGGTTCAGTAAAATGAATATGTAAAGACATTAGAAATATGCTCAATGAAACTAACAACTTCAGACTTGCACTAAGTTGCCCAACATATTTACTTCTGTGGATAGTCCTTTCTAATGCTTGCATAGACAATCAGCAAAACTCTGACACTCTGCTGGGAGGAAATCACCATGCCTTGCTCTATCAATAATTCTAGGAGTCAAGGGAGGACACTGAAGTTTGAGTAATGAAGATGGCTCTCTACCTTGTGTGTATGTTTGTTTGTGTGTGTGTGTAGAGAGAGAGCAAGAGAAAGAAACAATAATAGCAGTATTGTATTACTTACATGGCATTTATTTACCGTGACCCTGGCACTATTCTAAGTGCTTTACATATTTGAATTCATTTAATTTTCACAAAACTCTATGAAGTAGTACCATTGTTTCCATTTTACAGATGAGGAAACTGAGTCTTAGGGAAAATAAATAATGTATACAAGTTCCTGTAGCTTTTAAAGAGCATAGCTGGACTTGACTGTATCCTGATAATCCAGGGCTAGGCAGAGTACTCTTGCTTGGCCATTTTCATTGAATGGTCATTTCCATTGCCTCAAATGGAATCACAGGTAACTTGTAGTTACCCAAGAAGTGAACAGATCTCTTCTAGGCATCCCATTTCTGTAAGATATCATATATCAACCTATAATTCAAGGATCTGATGGACATGTTTGCATAGGAAGAAAGGCTGACTCCTCTTATGAAGAATGGTATGCTGCTCTGACATCATTGCTAAGTCCTAATGGCTTACCCTTGGGAAGACTAAATGAAATCCCCTGTTACGGATGAACTAAGTGAACAGCATGAGGGTTTTCTTGTTTATCAGAGTTTTGAAGGTTGTTTTGTGTGCATTTGTTTATCAGAGCCGCTCTGAAGGCTTTGTCAAGGTTGGCCTGAATTATAAATAGAGTCTGTTCTGGTAAGACTGATTACTTATGAGTCCTTAAGTGTCAAGTGGGTGGCTAAGAGTGGTGGCTCACAAGAGAACCTGGCTGCATTTGAGGCCTGGTTCCACCACTAACTAGCTATATGACTTGAGGTAAATTATATAACCTCATTAAACAGTTGATGCTATTATCATCATCATCATCATCATCATCACCATTATTATTCTCAGCCTATACGAAACTTATTGGTTATCAGTGATCTGATAAAGGGAATACATGACAGTCTCTTTGAGACACTGTTGTTCTCAACTTCAGGAAATGGCACTACAGACCCAAGTTCATTATGAGTGTACTCTAGTGAAGATAATGTGTAGCCAAGTGAAGAGAATGGTTCTCCAGAGGACCACTGAGGGGCACTGGATGTGGTATTATAGTGTTGAAACCCACACTAATCACCTGGTCTGGTCTGGAAGAACAGCATTTATTGCATTTGATTTCAAGGTGTTGTGTAATTATTGAAATCCTGTTCAAGTTAGAAAGCTGCTGGAGAAGGATCTACACCGTCCTGCTTTGCTTAGGCTTCTGTGGTTTGAGAACAAATGTGGGTGCGGGCTACAAGTGGGGAGGCATAATTCCCATCAGCTCTCCCTTATAGACATTTAGGAAGGTGCCTATGAGGACATTATGTTAAGTGAAATAGGGCTGGCACAGCAAGACAAATATCATATGACCTTACTTATATTTATAATATAAAAAGATTGAACTCATAGACGTAGAGGCCACAATGGTGGTTACCAGGAGCTAAGATGGTAGGGGAGGTAGGGGTAAGGTCAAGGAAGATGTTGGTGAAAGGATACAAAATTTCAGTTCGATAGGAGGCATAAGTTCACCAAATCTATTGTACAACGTGGTGAGTATATGTTTTTGTTTGTTTGTCTGTTTTTCAGTGACAAGGTCTCGCTATGTTGCCCATGCTGGCCTTGAACTCTTGGGCTCAAGCGATCCTCCTGTTTTGGCCTCTGAAAGTGCTGGGCTTAAAGGCATGAGCCACCACACCTGGCCTTTAACAGTGTATTATACTTGAAAATTGCTAAGAGAGTTGATTTTAAGTGTTCTTACCACAAAAAAAGATAAGTATATGATGTAATCCATATGTTAATTATCATAGTTTAGACATTCCACAATGTTTACCTATTTCAAAACATGTACATGATAAATATGTACACTTATTGTCAATTAAATAAGTAAATGAGAAGGTACATAGGATATATTGCAGTGTTACCTGGTTATCTGAACCCAAGCATGATCAAACCAGGTATAGAGTGGAAAAGAAACTTACTGTGCAGGCAGCTAGTTGAGGGTTGAACTCATCCCTTATTGGAAACTGGAGGATCTGGAGACACCCTGGGTATGATATTTTAAGGACTTTTTTTTTAAGAGTTTTGGTCTTGCTATGTTCCACAGGCTGGCCTTGAACTTCTAGGCTTGAGTGATCCTCCCACCTCAGGCTCCTGAGTACCTGATATTATAGGCATGCTCCACCACCCCCAGCCAATTTGTAGAGACTTTAAGCAACAGTGGAGCAGGTTACCTACAAGAGTAGTTGTCCGACTGCATAATACATCTTTGGAGAAACCCTTTATTAGGAAGGAGCCTGTCTGGAACACATTTAAAGCCTATCTGTCTGAGTTTGTATTTCTATATTTTAAAAATTATATATATTTAATTTTCCATACTTTCAGTAGAATCTAATCTCACCTGGCATTTAGTAAATGAGCTATTTCATCTACACTGACAGTTTCATAAGCTGATTTTAAAGGTGCTGTGCTTTTAACATCAAAATATCCTCCTATAAAAATGGTGAAAACTTACTTTCCCACTGAAGCTTTTTGCTTTATAAATGTTTGATATTCTGTTGTCATTCTTTTCTTCAAATTACATCAATTTGTGCTTCATATTGTAATTTTCATTTTTTAAACTTTATGTTTATAACCAGCAAACTTGTAGATGTGTTCCATTAGTCCATAATTTTCAATCTTAAAGTGTACCTTTTTTATTTTTTGATATTAAGCAGTATTCCACTATCTACTTTTTTTTTAAGCCTCTAAAACCCACTGTCAATAACTAGACTATCATTACTTGGAGCACAGCCACATTGTTGTGTTACCATAGCTATGGCTATCTTTTGTAGGCAGCAGTGACACTGCTGACCCAGTAGGGTATCTGCTTTGTTTTTCCAGCTGCAGAGATGGGTTTGTACTGATTCACCCACATTTTTCACCTATCCTGCATATGACCAATGGAACACTAACTATAGACTTTGTTATGGTATCCAAGATTAAAAATACAATTTGTGTCCATGAAATTGTTTACAGATTTACCCTTGTTCTAGCTATCCCTGGTTATATGTCTATCTCCATACTAGACTATGCGGCCTTTGAGGGCAGGGACCACATCTTGGTTATCTTGTATCTCCAGTTCCTGCCTCGGGGCTATATACACCATCATCACCCCCTTCGTTATTATCATCATAGCTTGTAGTCTTGGGTTCTGCACTAAGTACTTTACGTGGATTTTCTCAATTCTTAAAACAATCGTGAAGTAAGTAATACCGTTATCCATACAGAAGTGAAGAAACTGAGGTTTAGAGAGTTTCAATAATTAGTCTGAGATCGAGGGGCTCAATTTTTTTACAAAAAGCTAAACTGAACAAAAGCTATATTGTTTTTTGTTTTTGAGATGAAGTCTTGCTCTGTTGCCCAGGCTAGAGTGCAGTGATGCAGTCTCGGCTCACAACCTTCACCTCCCAGGTTCAAGTAATTCTTCTGCCTCAGCGTCCTGAGTAACTGGGATTACAATGGCTCACACCTGTATTCCTAGCACTTTGGAAGGCTGAGGTGGGCAGATCATTTGAAGCCAGCAGTTTGAGACCAGCCTGGCCACCAGGGTGAAACCCTGTGTCTACTGAAAATACAAAAATCAGCCAGGTGCGGTGGCGCACACCTGTGATCCCAGCAACACGAGAGGCTGAGGCAAAAGAATCATTTGAACCCTGGAGGTGGAGGTTGCAGTGAGCCTAGATCGTGTCACTGCACTTCAGCCTGAGTGACAGAGCAAGACTCTGTCTCAAAACAAAAAACAAAAAAAAACCTAAACTATAAGTAAATATAAATAGTTTTATCAGTTATAATTTTTTCCGTAGTGACTACTTTGATGCTTTTTTGTTTATTTTTGCCCTAACTTTGTGTTTAGTGTTACCTTTTGAGAAATCCGATGCTGACCTTCGGTATAAAAAATGTCAGTTCAAGCATTAGGAGATATACCTAATGTAAATGACGAGTTAATGGGTGCAGCACACCAGTATGGCACATGTATACATATGTAACAAACCTGCACATTGTGCACATGTACCCTAGAACTTAAAGTATAATTAAAAAATAAACTAATTAATTAAAAGAAAGAAATTATTTAAAAAAAAAAAAAAAGGTCAGTTCAGGCTGGGCGCGGTGCGTCGCGCCTGTAATCCCAGCACTTTCTGGGAGACCCAGGCGGGTGGATTACAAGGTCAGGAGATTGAGACCATCCTGGTTAACACGGTGAAACCCTGTCTCTACTAAAAATACAAAAAATTAGCTGGACGTGATGGCAGGCGCCTGTAGTACCAGCTACTTGGAGGCTGAGGCAAGAGAATTGTTTGAACCCAGGAAGCAGAGGTTGCAGTGAGCCATAAGTGAGACTCTGTCTCAAAAAAAAAAAAAAAAAAAAAAAAGTCAGTTCAGACCCTATTAAGGAGTAAGGAGTTGATACAAGAAGACTGCTATAAACTTCTAACCTTTGGAAATAGCTTCTTTCTATGTGTAAGTTTATTGAGGAAGAACTTTGGTGAAGTTGTCTGTGCCTCCTCCTGTAGAAAGTCCATGCCATAGGGATCTGTTAAAAGTCGTGTGTAGAAAGTTGCTACCTCACATCTCTCCCCACATTCTATCTTAGCAAACAGGTAAATAAAACGTATGTGTGAGAGAGTATGGCAGTTTTTCTTTTGCTTCAACCAAAGGAGACAAGATTTTTCCCAAAGTTTGTACTCTTAATAATATAAATATATCAGGCTGAGCAAATGGTTTTAAGACAATTAAACTGCTGAAAATACCAGTAAAGATTATCAGATTCTTCTGTGTTGATGCTGTTTGAGGATATTGTTGGATCAGAAACTTTTGTTTATAGTAAAATTTATTTTCATAATATAACTCTATTTCCTAAGTTTAAATATTTTCTAAAACTGAGGCACTGGAGTCCTGCAATAATGTTGGCTTTGGGGTTAATGTCTACATGACCCTACATAACTGCACCAAATTCATCTCTTTCATCTATTAAATACCAGTTACTTGGATACCTTCATGTATCATATGTCTTTTTGTCATATGTCTTTCAAAGGTCATCATATTCTTATAATCACCATCAGGACAATTTGTAATGGCAGGTTTTTTTGTTTTTGTGTTTTGGTTTAGCTTTGCTATGTTGTGTCTTTTAAGGGCTATATGTGATTACTACTCAGCCATCACCACTATGGGGCTATGGCAAGATTTCAGCATTCTTTAATGATTTCATGGTAGAAAATCTTGAATTTGTATACTTATATAACAGCAGCCTACATTTATATGTGTTTACTCTTTCCCATTGAATTTGTCTTCTATTCAGCTAAAATTGTTTTGTTCTTCATTTTGCATTTATGTAAGGATTCACTGTCTAAAATATATCTTTATAAATAGATACTTTTACGGTGAAAGATTAATTATGAAAAGCTAATGAGAAGACAGTTTTTAAAATACGATTCATAATTTCTGGTTTTTGACATCAATTTTATTTATTTTAAAACTTACATTGAAAATACTACTTCTGAAAAAGTAAAAATCACATACAGATTCTTGGATACATGAATGAATTACTAAATAAAAATAATAACTTTGAAGAATTTTTTGGAAGATACATAATATAAAGTAGTTGATATTGTCAGTTAATACTAAGTATTGCATGTAGTGCTCTGCATCATATGCTTCTATCAAGTGGTTTTTGTTAACTATGTGATAGGAAGAATAATTTGAAGTTATATTTACAAATAGTTACTTTTCCTGCCATTATCGTTATCCTTGATTATTTAATAATGTTTACAAATCATACTCCAGCTACAATAATGGATTAAAAGAAAAAACTGACATTAAGGATTGTGATATCGAAATAGATGTTACGTTGTCTTGGAGGCAAAATAAAAAACAGAAGTTTTTAAAGAAACAAAGTAGGGAAAAATATTACCAGAGATTATATAAGTAGTCCAGTACTTTAAAATGTTAAGGTTAAAATTAGTTAAGTAGTTTTTATGTTTTTATTGGTAATTTATTTACAATAAATATGAGGTACTATGTTTTAAAATACAGTGTAACAACTCAGCCATGCTTTCACATTTTAGTAATTGCATACTGTAGTGTATTATTTTATCATTTTTAATTTCAAAATGGCTTTCAATAGTATATGTCTTGAATTTTTTAAATGGTGAAACTGAAAAAAAAATTTTTTAAAGCATTATTGTTGGTCTAGGTGATAAAAATGTGGTTGTAATTACAAATTAAAGATAATTTTGAAAAAGAGGTAGTTAACCAGGTTAGGTTAAATAAGATTAAATGATTTATGGCCATTTTATAAAATAATGACAGTCTTCATTTTAAGCTACAATGTAAAGTGCTTTATTCTGAGATTAGGTATTGTGGCAGAAGCTAAAACTGCCTTTTTTTCTAACAGTGCCAGAATACAACCTCTTTTTCTTTTTGCACTAACAAGACTGCTTTACCACCACAGCCCACTCTAAGTAATTAAATCAATCCTTTGTACTTACCGTATTCTCCTCTAGTGACGGTACTAGATCTGATTATATGCTTCATGCATATTCAAAGTACGGCACTGACAGCTCTTTAATGAGCTCTTACTTAATCAGTATGAACAATGTTCATCTTGTTCTTTTTTTCCTCATGCATTAGAGCTAGGAACAGTTGGGAAAAATGAAACATCCAGCATTCATTTGAAAAATATATTGTACTTTGAAAAGTGTCTAAGCTGAGGAAGTTGCATTCTGCCCTTTAAAAGTCTGATGGACAAATTGGATTACTAGTATTGGATTAAATAACAAATGGTTAGAGGAGAAATGAGAAAAGCTCACTGTGATCACAGGCTTTAATATTTTTTGTTACTTATAAAGCTAAAGGGGTCTTTAACCAGTTATTAAAGTCAGGATTAATTTGTAATGGTTCAACTTACTGGCTTTTAAAAGCTTTTTAAATTTAAAAAATTTTAAGAGCCCTAAAAACAATAGTATAATGATGTATTAGAAAAAATTTTAATTTTTTTAGTATTCGGTTAAGTATAGATGTCCATGATTGTATGCTATTGCAGGTAAGGATTTGGTGATACAGAATTGATTTATCTTCAAATATGTTTTTCCAATTAAATACTCTGTGAAGCAATGAGTAATGTGTCCTTAAATATTTCTTATTGTTAGGCTTATTTCCTTCTAAAACATGAGATTCTTTTGTTATTAGTCATATCCTAACAATTAGAGGAAGGGAATCTCTTATTCTTCACTAGAATTCATAGGCATAAGTTAAACTGAAAATAACACAGTACCACATCAATATTGTTATTCTCAAGGAAGCAGTCTTCCATTGAAGAAAATGATGCTAATTTAAGAGTAGGCTGGTTGCTTCTAGTATTGCCTGAAAACCTCAAATTATAAGTTAAGTTAAACGCAAAAGAAAGTTTTAATAAGTCTATATTTTTAGAAGTCACATAGGTTATGAACACAATAATTAAGTCTTTAATCGGAAAGTAAAATATCATAAAATCTACACCTATTAATATTGCACACATGTGGCATTTCACTGATCAAAAAGGCCTCCACCAGGGTACAATTGGCCTTTTTCCAAATTGCAAGCTTTTTCTCAGCTTTTTCTTTTTACTCTTTCTTCTTTTGTTGCTACCCAGGGATTTGTGCCTATCGCAGCCTATATCACATGACCAGTGTCAAGACATCACATGGTCCAAAGTGAATACAAAACCAGCTACCCTAAAAGAGAGATTAAAAATACTGTAAAACAATAAAGACTTTTGTTCAGACTCTAAAAGAATCTATCCTAAGTCGGCTTCGTACCATTAGTTTTAACAGCATTGAATGAAGGCACATATTCTCAACTATTCTCCCTAATGGTAAACAACAGCTATCTATTTTATAGGGATGCTCTGAAATACATGTTTAATCCCTAACACACAGATTAGCTATTTATATTCTATTTGTAATCTAAAAATTATTTAAATTTGTATTAATGTAGAAATATTTAAATTATGGTATGCTCATAATTTATGCAAGTACTGTAAAGAATGAGATAGATAGTTGGACAGTATGACAGAACACACCATAGATGAATATGTAATGTGAGCTCTTATGTTAAAGAAACATGTATGTGTCTATAGATACAGTATATACACATGTGTGATAGACATAGCTATCAATGTGGTCTGGAAGGAGATATGTTAAACTGTAATCATACCTCTGGAGAAGGGAAGTGTGGGGTTGGTGGAAGAGGACTATCCTTGACATTTTACTTGAAAAGAAAATCAAACTTAGGGAATAATAATCTGAGGGGAATTATTTAATTTTTTAATAGATATTTAAATTAACCTTATGAATGCCATACAGAAGTTAGACTGAAATATTAAATAATAGCTTAGCAAAACAATAACCCGTCATGGGAAAATTTCAGGAAATAAACACCGAAGAGTTAGAAATTTGACTAGGTATAATTTGAAGGGAGAGAAAGGAAGATGGGAAAAGTAATATTTTTCTTCAGTATAATTGTGGCCTACTTCTACATGAACAAATGCCAAATATATACTATATTATAATGCTTAATATGGATTATGTTGGCCTTCATGAGGAAGTGGCAGGGTGGTATTAGATGATGGGATGAATATTAGCAATGGAGAATTTTAAGTATCTCCTGTGTACAATCATTTATAATCTAAAATATTCAGTTGTCACTCTGCTCACATGTTTTCTGAACATCATGATGTTCATTAAATTTTTTTTTCATAGATAGCTGTGGGCATTTTTTGTAGCCTTGTCATTTACAGTGTATTTAGTAATTTATAAGTAGTCTACCCTATTAGGGATGATGAGTTCCAAAATGTCGTATATATGTGTATGTCTCTAGTTTACTTTTGGGGAGGAAAATAAGAAAATAGCAAGTTGTTACAAATGAAGCTTTCACACAATCTCTGGACTTCCCTGATCTTCCTGCTAGTCTTATGAGTCTCATAATGATTTTTTAATTTTTTTTTTAACCATGACCATATGTCTGTCAGCACTGTGAGTTCCTCATTGAAACATAACAGCAAGTCAGCCTCTAGGGAGAATTTAAAAGGTAGAACATTTTGTTTACTGTACTTAGTGTTAATATGATCTATAGGTATGTTCACGGAGACTAAAATATGCATGCCAAATATCACCTTAAGAAGATTGACTTACGAGTTTTGAGAGGTGGATTTCTTTTATCAGGACTTGGACTTTAACCTTCTTATAAGCAGTTTAATATATAGTATTAGAGTAACTAAAATGTTTTCTATGTTAAAAAGAATTCTGTGCTAAACTATTATTTGGCTTGTATAACGTCATATAATAAGAGGTAACTCTTCCTGAATTGTAGGAAGGAACACAGAAGAAGAAGAAGCTATGATGCAGGAATGGTTTATGTTAGTTAATAAGAAAAATGCCTTAATAAGGAGAATGAATCAGCTCTCTCTTCTGTAAGTACTCATGATTATGCTTGTTTTGCCTACAACATTGATAAATCTTAGGCCTCTTGTTATTGCCTTATTTGGGATTTCATATTTATTCAGTATTTTCCCTTTCCTTAGGGATTACATGTTTTATAAAAAAATTAAAAATAGTATATGACAGTTTTCACCTTATAAGAACTTTTAAATGGAACAGTAGACACTGAAAAAGTATTATACAGAAAACTGAGAAATATAAATAATTATTGTACTTAAGAAATAAATCACTTATACAAGAAAAGGAAGTTTGGTTTATATGGAGGGTTAGAGGGGAAGATAAATAAAATTAAAGTGTATTAACAACAAATTCTAAGTTAAATAAAATAACTCTTAATAAGGACAAAAGTACATTTACAGTATCAGGTGATGTTACTCTAAATTTTGGGATAAAAGATCAGTTACTAAAACAAAAGTGACCTTTTTGTGATCGTAAGAATTACAGTAAAATGGAGTCTAGACAAAATGTAAGCATTCTTAGTTTTTAGCATTTTAGTTCACCAGAGGACTTAAGCTTGTTCCTTTCTGCTCACTAGCAGTATTCTTCTAGTATGCCACCTAGTGTGAGAATGAGCAGGCTTACGTGGTTTATTTTAGTGAAAAAGTCTAATTTTATAATTTCTGCTATGCCTGAACTTGATAAAAGAGTTATGAAGAAGCAGAAAACTTAACAAATCCTGAACTGTGGTCTCTGTATTAAATTTGCACTGCTGGTACTTTCATGTTTCTTGTATTCTTTTCATATGGAGTTTTGGAAAAAAGATTATAAATTATGAAAAATATTTTAGAAAATAGCCTTATACTTGGCATTTGGCACAAGAAGCAATGAAGAAAATGAGTAACTATCCTCAGATTAAAATATACCTATGTAACCTTCAGAATGGAAGGAGGAAAATAAGAGCACTAGTAATATTCAACTGAGGAAGGTTTTAGGTTTGTGTATCATTTGTTTGGAGTGGCTTAAAGTTAAAGAGAAAAGTCAGTTATGAGTCCTAAAATCAATGTACCTAAAGGTTCTTTTAAGTGTTTAATGATTTAGTAATTAGCATATTGATGAACTTTTGCAACTTGCCCAGGGAAAAAGAACATGATTTAGAACGACGGTATGAGCTGCTGAACCGGGAATTGCGGGCAATGCTAGCCATTGAAGGTAAGAAATGCTATGGTGGGGTGAGGTATGTGACGTGTCAGTTGTCGAAGAGATTTAAAGAATATGATACACTTCTGGTCTTACTAGATCTGGTGTACTAGGGACCTTCCGGAATTGCAAATAAATGCCATGGAGGCAGAAAGCAGTATCCATATAAACTTAAGGAGCCTAATTCAGATAGATAATCATTATGTTTGCTATTAATAATGGCACAAAATTGTCTTAACTTTTGATTCAGTAAGCTTATATGTCCATAAAATGGAAGATATAAGGAGTTGATTGATTTAATTACCTTTTACTTAAGTGCAATTTAAAGTTGTTTCCACTGGGGAGGTTTGGAAAAGATTTATCATTTTGATTTTTTACATCCAGACTCTAAATTTTACCTTAATATTTAATTGATGCCAACATTGAAATATATCCCTGTTCAGTCTTCTACAGTTCTTAAGATTCCAACTTGTGTTCAGTGAATATCCGGGCAAAGATGAAATAAATGAAAGTTTCACGCTTTTCATAAAGCTTTTAAATGAATTATATAGTAATCCTATGTATGGTTCATATATCAGTAAACATCAGCTAGCTTATCTGGCATTTACTATATATGATTTTTTAAAATTCTTAGGTGTTTTATAATGCTGTTCTCCTTATATCTCTCAGTTGAAAATGTCTTATAGTTCAAAGATGTCTGCTTAAAAGCTAATCCTTTGGGCTCTGTAAAATGGACCTTTTGTCTAATCAATGCAAACTGATTTTCCTATTCTATATTGACCTCTTAACCCATTGACTGTCCGTGGTAATTTTGTTCTTCACCTGATAAGGTACCTGATCCATAATAAGTCAATTCTAATTAATTCAGAAACTGGAAATATAAGTACGTAAGGGAAAGCCAAGTGAAGCCTTATATTCTTAAAATATTTTAATAAATATTGTCATCAAAATGCATGCTATTTATCTAAATACTATCATATATGCTTGTAGACATTTCATTTTTAGTTTTATATTCATAAACTCATTTGATAAATATCACTGGCAACATTTAGAAATCTTATTTACTTTATTTTGAAAGGCTTCAGTTAACCCATTTCCTTCAAGTGGCTACCCAGATGTATCAAATTATACCATTGATAATGACTATAAAATTTGTCAAAATTATTTAAGAAGTTCTGTGAAACTTGCCATTGAAATAAAGTACACAACTATACTAAATGGTATTTTTCCTCTCTATATAGTTTTTGTAGTCATGGTGTAGTCTTTAAAAAAGCAAAATAGTCAGTTGAAAAATAGGCGCAGTAAAAACTATTTATATTACATATATTTGTATGTGTAATATATAATGTTTATATATAGTATATCTAATACATAAAACTCATAATTTATTATTTATAGATACATTGTACACACTACATTCAACACAGAATATTCTTTACATTTTTATCTACCCTTTCACGTATAAAAAGATAAACTGTCCCCAAAATACAGCTTGATACAATACAGTTGACTTTAAGATAGATATTGGTTCTAACCCCAAAACCAATATTATAACCAAATACCTGTCTTAAAAGCAGGGCCATGACACATTAAAAAATTCAATTTCATCAGCAATCCTATCCCTATATACTAGATTTACAATGTTAAATAATCTAATATTTTATCTGCCTGACCTGCTTGCACATACAGAAAAGCAGTAGAAAGTCATATATTTGAAGAAAAGGGGAAAAATATTTTTCTTTTTAAAACAGTTTTACTATAGTTGTTAGTGTTTTGCATTATCTTTCTCTTTTGTTTTTTAAATACACTGGCCCATATATGACTGTGCCTTAAATCCCTCGGCCAGTTTCCATTGCTGGTTGAGGGAAAAAGGAGACTTGAGAAAAGGAGCAGCCTGTTGATTACAAATAAAGATGCTGTCTTAAGAAAGAGGCCTGTCCCACTAGCCTGGGCAGTACATGGGCTAGGCTGTGCCAGAGAGGTGGTGATCACTGTGAAGATCAGCTCTGTGAAGACAGTGTCCTCTGAGCCAACCCTTAGAATGGACACACATTCAGATCAATAGCGTTTTCGAGTGTTAACACACCACAGAAAAAAACACATGAATAAGCAACATTAGTTGGTTTTGTTTTGCTTTCTTTTGTTTTAAAGTTCATTTCTCTTTTTCCATCCCTCCTACTTAGTAGCCATAAGATGGTTTTATAATAAATAAACTAAAATCTTTTCAAATAAATCTGCTGCTGAAACCATTCACCAGGAGAACAGCGTAGAATATTGATAACCATAGCACATTGAAAGAAATATTAACAGCTTGGTTTGAGAGCAAAAAAGAAAATAATATTCAATACATCCATTCTTCTGAGAATCCATAATCACTTTGGCCTGTTTTTTTACCCTTTTTTTCCTGAGGTGTTTTTCATAGCAGGAGTTTCACTCTACTGAGCTAAGTTGTAGGATCCCTCAAGCTAACAAACATCTTTTAGATACTTTTCCTATAGTTTTTTTTATTCCAGATTATTTAATGCCCCCTCAAGAAAGATAAATTCATTTCTGCACACATTGGGGTGGGCTTTTAGAAAGTGGTATGTTCATTTTCTGCACAAGAAATGGATCTTCTCTAGGATTTTGTACATCTTGATTTATTCTTGGCTTAGAGTTTGAAGTGGGTGCTCTTCTAAAGGGATTTATGCATAGGTTCACTATTTTTGTAGTTATGGTTTATATGATAAGCTTTTTATATTTAAAATCAATATGTAATCCTGTGGAGGAGCTTATCCCCTAAAACCCCATTTGTAAATCTATTTTAGCTTTGTTACACAGCACAGCCACAGTCTTCCATAGATTGATTAGGTACAGTGGTAGAATCCTATCAAATGGCCTGTTCTGATGATGATGCAAACTCTTTCAGGATTGCTAGTTGACTGGAACTAAAGATAAGACTTGACTGCAATCCCCCAATGTGCTCTTTACAAAACTAGTGTTAATTTTCATCAAAGTGCCAGGCTTATTTATAGTGGCAAGGTTGAAGGTTTACTACAAGAACTTTAGGTCCTTTCTATTAAAGTGTTTATAGGTATTTCTCTTGCCTTTTTTCTAGGTAATTATCAACTTCAGCAAATAAACTGAATCAGGGAGTGAATAATTGGCCCTATATATAAAAAAGAGTTTTTTAAAGTAACAAAACAGCTCAGTGCAGATAGACATAAACAGAATCTCTTTATTTCAACACTTTGACTCAAATGCAGCATCAAAACTTAATCCTATTTGTTACGAGAGGATATGGCTTTTGTAGCAAAAGTACACTGGAATATTTAAATTAATCAGAACCCACATTGTAGTTTGTCCAAGCCAAAATCAGTGCAGTTAGCTAGCTGTCACTGGTGTTGTAGGTGAGTAATCAGTTCTTAAAATGCATAACAGGTAACACGTAAACTTACATGCAAGTTTTTAAAACATAACATTTCTAGGTGAAGCTATTTAAAACAGGATTTTAAAAAAATTTAGGCTTGAACATGCGAATGTGAATTTTGATCAATTTTTTAAAAATTTTTTAAAAAGATAAAAATAGTTTACTTAATTTCTCAAATTAGCATTCAAATATATATGTGTGTATGTAAACATATGTATGAGTTTGTGTACATATATTATATAATTTATTCCCATTATGAGAAAAACATGAAGTAAAAGTATAGTTTTGCTAATGTAAAATCTATTCACTGCACATTGCTATTTCCTGTACAGTTGACTAATATTTTGTAGACAGATATTAATGTAGCACTGTAATGACAGATTTAATATTTTAAAATCCTGTAAATTATGCTGGGATATTTTAAATTCTAATGTCATTTAAATTTGACTCTGAAATAATGAAAATTACCTAAATATTCTTAATTTTTAAGTGATTTCATTATAGTTATAGAAAATGTCATTATTGAGCTAGGGAAAAGTTAAGATATTTTAAATTACTCAATACTTAAAAGGTTAAAATTTTCTTTAATGTCCTCTTTTATCCATTTTGTTAAAGTCCTAGTTTTTTCAATATTAATGAAATGTTGGTATTTTTAATTACTAATTAAAGCCTTAAAAGCAACTGATCAAGTTCAGAAAATGAATAATTAAGAAAATTATATATGTTGTTAAAATTTATGTTTTCTTGGTTTAATTTTTTTAAATATAATTTTCAATTTAATTCTATTTTTGAAAATTTATTCAATTGTAAAGCTCTTAGCAAAATGTTTTGGAAGTAAATAAATCAAAGCTTATAATCAGAATGATTTCTTGAGGTTGGAAGTGAAAAAATTAATATTCATTACACTAGTAATCTTAACATAAAATTTAGTTTCAAATCTGTTACACATTTAGGTTTTTTCTGATATAATATTTCTAGAATTATAGTTACCTGAAATTAGACTAGATGACCTTTAAGATCTTTCCAACCTGGAGAGCCTATTAATTTACCTGCTGAATAAGACTGATTTAAGAACAAGAACCAGATTTAAAAATTTTCCAGCATTCCTGTCCTCAGTTGCATTTAAATCCAAAGAAAAAAATTGTGATATATATGGCTGCTCTTCAGTTTTGCTGTTTATTATTTTTTAAATTATTATATTCAAAGAAACCCTTTCCAAATAGTTTCTGTATTCTATGCTATAGAATATTTCATTTTTAAAATAAAAATGTAATAGTGATCAGTTATTTAATGTTTTTGTGTGGTTTTATATCAAATGTGGATAATTAACATATAGCATGTTTCATATAAATATGTATGTATGTGTTAGAGCTTATAATGAAAGAAATAGTGATAAATTGAATAAAACATTCTAGCTTTTTGCTGCTTTTCTAACCTTTATTGCATGATGATGCATCTAATTTTTAATTTGTAAATACAAGATAGAATTCCCTCTAGCACCATTTGCTTTCATAAAGCTGCTGAGCAGTTTGCTGTCTTGAATAAATTTTGCTTTGGAGGGGGTCGGGGGGGATTTGAACCAGCACATTCTTGTGTGGTTTGTGAAGATTCACATGGTAACCAGCGGTGTGCATTGTTAGGTTTATCTGAATAAGCACCAGCCATGTGAGTTTTAACATGATTGCCCAGGGCAATGGAGAGAGAAGAGAGAAACCCGAAAGGATTGCACTTCTCTCTGTTTTTTGGAAAGTGCATTTGCTGGGGGAGGGGGCTGCAGGAGTCAGTGGCCATGGTTCTTTTTTTTTTTTTTTTTTTTTAAGCTGGTGTCCTGTTTCCCTCTAGGTCCTCATTTGTTCTGCTATCTGCCTCATCATCTACTTCTTCTTTTCATTGTTTACCTTCCTAATGAGGGAGGCGGGGTAGACTGGAGGTTGATTGACAGCTACAAGCCCTTACAGTCTGGCCAGAGAGCAGTTGGCTTTGGTTTCAAAAGTGTTTTAAATGTTCGATTTGGTCCTGTTTTTATTAAATGAAACTGCTGCTCATCTTAAGGAAATCATCAGACCAGCAAAGATTAGGAAATATATTATTGGGGTCTAAAACCTTCAAAAAAAGCGCCCCCCATCCATGGAAAGAGCACTGCCCATCGGGTTTTCCAACCTTTAACATAGGGTTTCAAAAAGAAATATGTAATTTTTCCTTTGCAAAAGTGCTTTGATTTGAAACCACCCAGCAAACGTCTCCAAAAGAAAACTGGCTGTGATGCGATCGAGAGCTGCAGTGTAATATTGCAGAGCAAATTTATTTTTTACTTCAAAGAAAAATGCTAATTAGCCGATTCACTACTTTTAAAGTTATTGTGAAGCATATGGCGCCCAGTGTGAGATACATCCAACTGCTAAAATAGAGCGAAGAGGAAATTAGCGAAGAATGGGCTGTTTGGGGTGAGAGTGGGGGTGGGGGAGGAGGATAGGTTCTCAGGCAGATTCTCTAGCCTTTTCAGAATGATTTTATCGCCCATCACTGTTTCCCGCCTCCTCATTTACCCACTTCCCCCACTGCCAACCCCTGGGCCAGCCTCTTCTGGGCCTCTAGCTCCCCTCCCCCACTTTGGCTGGATTCAGGTGCGCACCTCAGGCTAGCCACCGGTTCACACCTGGTTCTAGGCAGGTTCCAACCCTGCCGCAGCCATCTCCATTCACAGGACATATTTAGGAAGTAGAGTTTTAGCGAGGAAGCCTTCACCACAACAGCCAAACTCCCCAGAAAACACTAGCTAGTGGCTCTATAATGTGGTTTGCTGAGAAATATAAGGAAACTGGAAACGGCGGGAAGGGGAGGGCGGGGGACCGGGTGTTAGGAGGCCCTGCCGGTGGGTAACTAGCCTCCCGTCTTCTGCAGACTGGCAGAAGACCGAGGCCCAGAAGCGACGCGAGCAGCTTCTGCTAGATGAGCTGGTGGCCCTGGTGAACAAGCGCGATGCGCTCGTCAGGGACCTGGATGCGCAGGAGAAGCAGTGAGTGGGCAGTGGGGTCGGGTCGAGGCTGGGCCACCTGCCGAGGGGCCGAGAAGTGTGCGGAAAGTTCAATGCAGAGGTCGCGGGAGGGCCGGGGCAGCCTCCCACTGGCCTGGTGCTCCCCATTCCCGCTGGGGATCCAAACACTGGGCGACGGGGGAGTGCTGCTCTGCCCTCCACGAAGAAAAATAATTTTGTTTCCTGTTTGTCCTGTTTGTCTGACATCCAGGGCCGAAGAAGAAGATGAGCATTTGGAGCGAACTCTGGAGCAAAACAAAGGCAAGATGGCCAAGAAAGAGGAGAAATGTGTTCTTCAGTAGCCATCAGATCAGAAAGAATCTCTCCCAACATTTTAGAGTCTTGGTTCCCAGACCAGAAAAAGTCAGACTCATTGTTGATTTAAAACTTTTAACATTTTGTTTGGCTGGATTGTACTACTTTACCTCTACTTTACCACCACCACCCTTTCCCTCCCTCCTTTCCAAATAATATACAGAACTCCAGAATAGCTTTGTTTAAGGATTTTTTGTGAGTTAACAATTTCCTTGAAATCCTGTGAAATAGATTTGCACAGACACCTTGTGAGTGATTGGTATTGGAGGTGTTCAAGAAACTGTTCAAAAAAGAACAAAAACACTTCCCTCATTATTTTATCTCATTTTTTGATGGGAGGAAAATTTGAAACATTATTCTTGTTGTTGTTGGTAATAGCATAATGACAGTGGGAGGGGGGTACAAGGGGATAAGAAAAATGTCATGATTTTTTTCGAGTCCTGCCATATGTAACACTTACTCTGTTACCTAAATTTTATAGTTAGATCATATCCAATCTACTTATTAAACTGTGTTCTATTTACCAGTGGAGTTTTTCTGCAGTGGTTGTGTTTCACTGTAAGGATAATGGAGTTCCTCTCCTCTGCTTTCCTCAGAGGATGGTCCTTTAACATAGCCAGAAACAAGCCCTGTGGTTTGAAGGTGAGCTGTGAGGATGGAACTAATTGATATGCACCAGTTTACAAAGACAGTCTTATCATCTGAGAATACACCATCTTTTTCTCTGGATAATTATTTCTTACATCATGCTTGATTCCTACATTTTGTTGGGTCTCAACATTGGCTCACAAATGCTGTTAATATTTATTCTGTATTGATAAAAAGTCTGTCTTGCCACTACAAGTAAATCCCCCATTTAATATTTTCTTCTTTAGCATAGCACTGTCATTTTTGTGAAAATGGTTGTTTATTTATTACAATACTGAGTCATATATAAATTTTCAATAAATGCAGAAACTTTCTTACCTTAAACACGGCTGCTACTTTCTTGCAATGAAAACTTGACATTGGTTTGAATGGAAGTTTGTCTATCCATAAGACTTTTCATGTGGAAAATGGTCCTCTGGAACTTAGGGCAGGATACTGGGCTGCATTTGAAGCTGAATAAGTTTACACCATCCCAGAGGGGGCCCTGCTGACACACGAATGCGAATTGAAAAGTCATATTCTTAAGCAGTATAAACTATCATGTCTTTTGTAAAGTGTCATGTCTGCTAAAGATTTGAGGATATTTGTGATTCCACACCAATGAAAAAATATTAATATCTTGAATTTTCCACGTCATTACTTTGAATTATTAGAGTTTTGAAGTCGTATTAGGGAGAGTTGTGTCTTCTGATAACCGGCAAGTCTGTAGGTACTGAAGTGAAAGGAAGAGGGTTATTGTTGGGGGGCAGGGAGAGTGTGTGCAGGTATGTGTGTATGAAATGAGTGAAAGAGAAGTTTTAACAAGAAGTTCTAGGCTACAGGGGAAACAACAACAACAACAACAACAACGATTCTATGGTAGTTTCCCTCACTCCCCCACAGGGGTGTCCAAACAAAGAAAGCTTGTTCAACAAGTCCAGAAACTTAGAGAAAATAGTCCACTAGCATTTATACTTTACCGTAGATCATATGTGTGTACACACAAACAAATTTCGTTCCAAATATGCAGCCACCTCCAATTGCCAGTCTTTCAAAATGATAAAAACTTGCTATGGTAGAATTCCTTCATGATAAGGATTTCTTTTAAGTTATTGAAAAGTTATTTTAAGTAAATGAAGTCGGTATTTGCCCTCTGTATTCGAGCAGGAGAGCAGAGAGAGCTGCTGCTCTCTGGGGAACGCTCTCAGAATCGCGTTCTAACCCCGGGAAAACTCAGCAGACAGAAATCGCCCGCCCCAAGCAGCCTGGGGCCTGGGCGGCCAGCAGCACCCACCCAGTTTACGCTTGATTCGAGGAACCTTCACTCCCGAGGGGCCTCGCCGAAAAGCAGCTCCTTTGCCCCCAAAGCCGCTCCCAATAGGCCAACTGACAACCCTTCCCTGGCCCCAGATTTGCTAAGATGGTCTGGGACCGCCGGGCGGTCCCTCTACCTGCCTCTCCAGCTTTAGTCCCAAGCCTCCCGGGGTTTCCATTTGGGCTGCTCCGTGGCGCCCGAACGCCCCTCAGCGGCGGTGGAGCGTGGACTCCGGCGCCTGGCGGGGTCAGGCCCGCGGCAACGGCGCTGCATCCGGACATCGCTGCGTGGTGCCCAGACGCTGGCTCCCGAGAGCGGGCACAAGCCTAGCACGCCGGAGGACCCGGAACCCGAAAGCCCGCGTTGCGGGAAAAGAGGCTATCGGTCCGAGGGTCGCAGAGGAGTAGGGGCGTTGGCGGGGGTCTTGCTTGGGCACAGTCTGCGGGCAGGTGCAGAACTTCCACCCCTGGCCGGATCCCTCGGCCTCAGATCCAAAGCCCTCCCCCTGTCCCAAGTGTCCTCCAGAGCCCGGCCCGGCCTGGAGGTCACCTGGATGCTGGATCCGCGTTTCCAGACCCAGGTCCCTCGCCCCTTCCCGGCCCGGGGGCCTTGAGCTGGACGGCTTCACCTCCTCCAGTGGTGTCCCCACTTCCCCTTCCCGCACCGCGGCCGATGCTGGAACGGTCATGGCTTCTGGCCCAGCGTCTCCCACCTGGACTTTTGCCTAGCGACGGCCGCCTCAATCCTCTGCGCCGCTTTCAAGAAACTTTCATCCCAGTCTCTCTCCCTCTCCACTCTCCTCCCTCTCCCCCTCTCCTCTCTCTTTCTTTTCTTAATCCTGGGGTTTTACGAGCTGAGCGTTAAGAAAATTCGCCTGCAATTTGGGATTAGATAAATACTCTCATTAGGAAAAAAAAAAAAAAATCCGTGCTACTTGATACCTCCCAACTTCCCCGAGAATGGTGGCAGCATCTGGAACCGAGAGCGCCGGACTCCCGCGAGGCGTGCCCCGGGGACCGCGCGGGCACATTCCAGCGCGCACTGCCGTCCCACCTCGCCGCGCGGGACCCAGGTCAGGTGCTGAGGCTGCAGGCGAAACAGGGCCTGGTGGAGGGAGGAATGCGTAAGGTGGAGGAATGGGGAAGGGCACGCGCCCCCGCACTGGAGGGCCAACCCCCGCACACAGCGGACTGGCCCGGACAGGGGCAGCGCCGGGCTATGGACGCAGACGCCGACGAACCGCACCCCGGGACGTCCGCATATTCTTTTCCCCAAAACTAGTGCGCTCTAGCCTGCGCCTTTCCTCGGAACCTAAGGCGGGGGTATATTTCGTTGCTTTCTTTAAACCTCAGCATGATCACAGTGGCTCCGAGCCGCGGGCGGCTGACCGCGGGCCTCGCGGGCTACTCCTGGTAGGGGCCTGCGCGAGCCTAAGGTGTGTCCCCGCCTGGGTTAGCGCTGCGCTCTGCGCTGTTTCTTTTCCTCTTAAAGCTTCTTTCTCACTCACTCTCTCCCTCCTTCTCTCTCTCATTTTTTCCCATTTCTCTCCTTCTTTATTCAGCTTTCTCTCTTTCTCTCCCTTTTGTGAATGGGCCGCGGTGTCTTTGTTCTGAAGAGAAGCGCCCGTGTCGCTGACTTTTGTGAACCAGAGAAGGATCTTGTAAAACCTCCTTTTCTCCTTCGTACGCCCCCACTCCCACCCCTCCTCCCCTGCCCCTTTGATTAGATGTTCCCTCATCGTCAAAAAAAAAAAAAAAATGTAATTTCGTTGGTCTGGCGGCCACTTTCTTTGAACATTAGCTCGCTTTCAGCTCCAACTTCAATTAGAAGGAGTTGATTTTGAGAGATCAACAAAAGAACCGACCAAAGCCTTATTAAAGGTCCTAAGAAGATCTCCCGGGTCCTTTGAGAAGCAGTTAAGGAAACAGTGTGCCCTCCATCATATTCTGTTACCGTATTTTATTCGGACTCCAAAGGAAAGTGTCGCTTGGGGGAGGGGGAAGCACTTTGATGAGCGGCGGCCGCGGCCCCTTTTCACTCAGCGGGCTCCCCCTTCCTTCTCCTCCTCCTCACCCAGCGCCCTGTCTGCTCTCCGCGCCCGACTCCGCAGCCCGGGCAGCACGGGTGCTCCCCACTGCGATGAGCCTGGAGGCTCCTTGACTCGCCCTCACACTTACTCCTGTGCAAACTTTTTACCCCGCCTGTCGGGGTGGGGGAGTGGGGGAGATTAGAAACAAGGGGTAGAAATTCCTCGAAAGGGAATAAAGTGCCTAATTTTCAGGAGGAGGTGCCATTTAAAAGATTCTCCTAGCTCAGAGTTGGAACGAAAACTCTTTTTTGCACTTTCAAAAGTCCACCCAGGCAGACGTGTTTGGGAAGTTTGTTCCACTGGGAAATGGGCTTTGCCCGTACGAACAATCCGGGGAAATCGCCTCAAGGAGGCTCCTTATGCAGCATGTGGAAAAAAGTTGAGGGCAGGGGTCTGTGGCCACATTTTCCATCAAAAAGTCCCTGTTAGAGGCAGACTAGGAAAGAGAGAGAAAGAATGAAAAAGAAACTTTCCTATCAAAATGTTTGAATTAAGAAGTAGGGTGTACATGTTAGGGCAAGAGGACGCTGGGCTCCAACGTTTCAGAAGAAGCGCTTAAGACTTGCAAACACCCTTGGTGGGGACCAGGAACCCCGGGAGATGCCGATGAGCAGGTAAGTGGCTGCACCCTCCCAGTGGGTGCTCTTCCCAGGCGCGAGAGTCCCGAGGCGCCGAGGAGAGATCTGCACGCCCGGAGCTGCTCCCGCGCTCTGCAAAGTAGCCTGCGCCGGCACGAGCCGCCCGCGGCGTCGGTCTCAGGTGGCGGCGCAGAGGAAGAAAACGCTGGGGCCCGCGGCGCCAGGAGAGGGGCCGAGG
>NW_012117655.1:1168620-1177811 GCF_000951035.1 Colobus angolensis palliatus
GGGGGCGCGCGGAGGTAACCCCCGGCTCGCGCTGCCATTGCCCGGCTCCCTGTCACTCAGCCCGCGCGGGGACCCCGATTGGCAGCCTAGCCCCGTTACGCACTCGCCTCGCGTTCACATACCCGGGGAGGGCAGTAGAAAGGTGATCAATCTTCATCAGGCTACATTTCCAATCACCTAAACAACCGAGCAAGACAAGCCACTCCGACAAGGTAAATCGCTTGATTTATTTAGTTTGCAAAGTGACTCTGCAGGACTTCCCAGTCCCCACTGCCTCCACGTTGCACCGGGAGTGCCGCGGTAACGCCGAGCCACCTCCCAACTCTGCCCTCGAATTCCCCCCCTTGCGGCCCCTCGGCGCGATCCCGAGCGAGGCAATGTCCTGAGAACGTGTGGGGCTTAGCAAACAAAGTGTCTGTGCAATAAAGTGAAACCCAGAGGGACACGCACAAAGCCACTGAAAAAAAAGATAGAGGCGGGAGGAAGGAAGTTGGGAAAAGAAAGAAACCTGGGGTCCTAGACCAGCCGCCGGGGTAATTCCTGTGCCGCTCTGTTTTGCAGGTTGGCTGCCCGGCGGGTCTCTGTGAGAGATCCAGGTAGATGGTGAACGTCCCCGGCAGCTGAGGGCAGGTAAGGAGAAAGCCGCGGGACCACCCCGGACTCCGGGAGCGCGTTGGTTACCCTTACCTCCCCCTCCTCAAATGGATCCCCACTTCCCCGGTCACCAGCAGGTGGGCGGGGCTGGGGGAGCGGCCTGGCTCCCCTCTTGGTGAGCCGAGGACCCCGGGGCACTGTCGTGGCCCGCCGCCCCCTCCCCCCGCCTCCTCCGAAGTAACCAAGCTGAAGTGCTAAGTTTGGAGAAAGTCTTTGAAAACTCACGCTGCAGCTTCGCAAAGCCGTCGCAGCTTTGAGTCCCATTTTCCTTCGGCCCTAGAGCCCTGGCTTCTTCTCTTCTCGTCCCCTTCCTACAAGCTGGACTCCCTCAGCCCAGGTCTTGGATCCCAGAAGACCGGGGTGGGAACGGGGCAGGGGGGAGCTTCTTTAGCTCTAACTTCTCTCCCTGAACGTCCTAGCTCGAGTCCCTGGCCTGCTTCACAGCGATCCCGCTAAGCGGGGTGTAGCAATGGCCCCCCAGGGCCCCAGGCCCAGTTTCCAGCGCCCCTCCCTGACCCCTGAGCGTGCCGCCCCGGGTTCCCGGCAGCGGCGGGGGCGAGGCTTCGACCTCCCAGCTCGGGTCTGCGTGGGCTATGCCGCTGAGGCCTAGTTCTCTGTTCTCGACCGTGTCCTGGGGCCGCGGGTTCAGCTACAAGGATGACAGCACGGGACTTGCTGCCCTCTGGCTTCGCAAATCCCCGAGACCCTTTGAGGTGCTAGGTCAGTCACCCTTCACCCCCTGCTGGGACCCTGTGGTCCGCAGCCCAGACTGGACAGAGAAGGCCGGGTGCGCGCTGGCAACGAAGGACGCCGGCCGCAGCTGAGGCGCTCCCGACCTCAGGCCACGTCTTGGGGTCGCCCCCCTCTACAGTGGCCTCTTCCGCGTCCTCTGGCCCTCTGCGAGGCCTGGGCCGGTTACTGTGGTTGAGGTGTGGTGGGATTCCGCCTCAGCGATCTTTCAGTGGCTGGGCACAGAGAGGTCAGCTGGAATGGTGATTGCGGACTCTGGGGCAGGGGCGCAGCCCTGGAGACCTTTGAAGGAACTAAGTGTCCTAAGTGGACAAGAGGTTGAGGTGCAGTTAGCCCTCCACATTGCCTCACCTTGGCCCTTTGTAGTCTCTACCTTTTCAAAAACACTTGAAACAAAATGAAACAACCCCTCATGCTCCGGGAGGCCTGCCGTCCGGGCACCAAGTGAACGTTTGCTTGTGCAACATGAAGCTGGCTTCTGCCGGATTCAGAATTTTGCCTGGACTTGGGAGCTTGCATACTCCGCGGTTCTTGCTCTGACCTCCCCATCCTGGCCCGGCTTTTGACTTCTCCTTACTCCTATGGACTCCCTACCAGTGTCTTTGGCTCATTCCAACCCTCGAGCCAGACGACCCAGAGAACTTTACTTTTCAAAGCAACTGTGGTTTCTGGGCTAAGGCCTTGTGGATTCCAGTTGACCACCCTGCGCAGTTCTGTAACCTGCCTTCCCTGTCTATCCCGGGGCAAGACTTGGCAGCCAAGTGGCTCCGATTGATGGTTTCCGTGTGTCTCGTATCTTCATAGGCCAGGCCCCCAGACGCATCAGACCCTGAAGGACTGCGGTGGGAGCCCTGCACCGCTTCTGGCCCCTGGTCCCCTGGATCCGTCGGGGCGCCTCCACCCAGCTGTTAGCATGATGTCTTACCTCAAACAACCCCCATACGGCATGAACGGGCTGGGCCTGGCCGGGCCCGCCATGGACCTCCTGCACCCATCCGTGGGCTATCCGGGTGAGCACCAGCCCTCCCGACCCTGCCTCAGCCTCTCCAATGTTGGGGCCCCCCAGACTGTTGGGTTTGAGTGCAAGCTTTGTTGCCGAGCAGACCCAGGGAGTCGGCTGCAATACAGGGCCCACTGCCTGTTTACAATACAGGGCCCACTGCCGGCGCACGGGGCAGAGTCGTGGGCGTGTGAGGTGGGCAGGGCTGAGAAAACGCGCAATGTACGCCTTCCTGGCCGGGTCACCAGCAACCTTTCTCCTGTTGTGGTCCCACCACCAGCGCAGAGCTCATTTACCTGCGGATTCGCTACCCAGGGGCAGCTAGTGTTTTTCCTTTTCCCCCAACATGGAATGTGTAGTCTGGACACTCCTTAGGCTCTGACAGAAAGAGCCAAACTTTCCTTATGTGAAGCGGCAGGCTGGACTGAAGGAGTATTCTTCCTCCCTAATTAAATTGTCCTCTAAACCGATGTCCTGCGTCCATTTTTGCGCTGCTGTAGAGGACGACCTGAGCCAAACCCGGGGTTAGTTAGCTCTGGCTCCTTTACCCCATTTGTTTTCTCCGAAAGTGTTTTTCAGGTCGTGTTTCTGCCTACCTCTTCCCCACTCCCTGTTCCCCAGCCAGAGACAGACAGAGAGAGACAGAGAGAGAGAGAGAGAGAGAGTGTGTGTGTGTGTGTGTGCAGGGGAGGGGGGAATGTTGAAGAAGGGAGACTGTAGACTTTTCTTACTTTTTTAACCTCTGAGAGGCATAAAGAGGGGCAGCCCTTGAATCTTGGAGACACTGGCTTCTAGTCGCACATCTGCATTTTCTCCCACCTGTGGCCTCTCAGGCTCGGCCGCCCGAGGGAGTGTCTTTTATTCCCAGTTCGGCTTTCTCTTGTGAAGGCCGAGCTCTGGGCCTGCCAGGGGCCTGCCCAAGTCCTCTATCGCTGGTCCGCGTGGCCACCAATGACCCGCGGCGCCCCCGCGTGTCCCCGCAGCCACTCCACGGAAACAGCGGCGGGAGCGCACCACCTTCACGCGTTCACAGCTGGACGTGCTCGAGGCACTCTTCGCCAAGACTCGCTACCCTGACATCTTCATGCGGGAGGAGGTGGCGCTCAAGATCAACCTGCCAGAGTCCAGAGTCCAGGTGCGCACTCCCCGGGCTCCAGGGTCTGGGTAGGGGAGCTGAGACTGCTCGGGGAAGGTCTGGGAAGGCTCTTGAGGTTCTTGAAGAGACCGTCCTCTGGGGATGGGCTTACAGACTGGGCAGCCCCTCTCGGACTCCCCCTAGCGCTGGGCCCCAGCCAGGAAAGGGGGCAAAAGTTAAAGAAAATGGCTTAGAGCCCTGGATTCCGCCCTTAGCCCTAGAGCGCCTTTGGTATCGGTATCGAAAGTACTTTTTAGAATTGCGGGAGGACTAGGGAGGCTCCCGAATGTAAAGCGCCCTGCAGGCCTGACACTTGCCCCTGCTTCTTTGCCTGCCCCAGGACTTGGCAGTTTCCCTCAGAGGCCTGAATTCTGCCTCTGCCCTTGTCTTCCACCCTGGGAATCCTAGAAATGGAAGAGCGGAGATTGGCCGGAGCCTGGTGCTCTGCCTGGGTCTCATTAGACGCTTCCTCTGCTTACAGAGGATGCCAAGTGCAAAATCCTGCTGCCGGCTTTCTTATTTCTGTTTTTGAGATGAAAGGGTTCCGATGATAATGTTCGGATTCTAACTCAGAACTCTCCTCAAGAGCCATTTGTTTCGCCTACTTTACTGGAAGGCTTGAGAAGGGGGACGAGGAATGCAATGCCATGTGCTGGGGCTCTCCCAGAAGAGTAACCATTCCATGTGGTTCCCCACCTGGAGCCAAGAGTCCAACGAAATCTCACCCAGGCTTCCTTCCCGAGTCCCTCAAGTTAGCCTCTGGCCTTGCTCCTACCCCCACCCAAATATTCGCCCTGCCCAGTTCTGGCCTCCAAGAGCTGCTCAGTGAAACGGTCTGGCCCTAGACTTGGTGACTGTTACACACTCTTCGGCTCTGTACCTCTCCGCTGTTGCCTGAGTTCTGTTAGTAGAAAACTGGGCCTCCAAACACACACGGGGCCTCCAAACATACAGGGAAGCAGTCAACAGCAGCAATTTAGAGATGGCAGAACTTCTGGCTCGACAGACTGAAATATTCCGCCCTAGGGCAGAGTTGCGGTAGAGGTGGGGAGGTGCACATCCCTGCTCTGGAGCCAGCTGAGGAGGGGCTTTGAGCAGAAGGATGGGGGAGGGTGGAGGAGCTGGGAACCGAGGTAGGGGGCAGGGTCTGGCCAGGCCAGAGACAGGAAGGGGCGGAGGCCTCGGTGGGAAAGGGTTGCGATATTCTGGGCGGGGAGTTGGGTTCAAGGGGCGGGGGAGCAACAAGCTCCCCTAGTTCCCCTTGACCCACTCTCTTCCCATCTGGCCCACGGCAGGTCTGGTTCAAGAACCGCCGCGCCAAATGCCGCCAGCAGCAGCAGAGCGGGAGTGGAACCAAGAGCCGCCCAGCCAAGAAGAAGTCCTCTCCAGTACGGGAGAGCTCGGGCTCCGAAAGCAGTGGCCAGTTCACGCCGCCAGCTGTGTCCAGCTCTGCCTCGTCGTCTAGCTCAGCGTCCAGCTCTTCCGCCAACCCAGCGGCTGCAGCGGCTGCGGGACTAGGTGGGAATCCGGTGGCCGCCGCGTCGTCACTGAGTACACCGGCTGCTTCATCTATTTGGAGCCCGGCCTCCATCTCGCCAGGCTCAGCGCCCGCGTCCGTGTCAGTGCCGGAGCCACTAGCCGCGCCTAGCAACGCCTCGTGTATGCAGCGCTCGGTAGCTGCAGGCGCCGCCACCGCAGCAGCCTCTTACCCCATGTCTTACGGCCAGGGCGGCAGCTACGGCCAAGGCTACCCTACGCCCTCCTCTTCCTACTTTGGCGGCGTGGACTGCGGCTCATACCTAGCGCCCATGCACTCACATCACCACCCGCACCAGCTCAGCCCCATGGCACCCTCCTCCATGGCGGGCCACCATCACCACCACCCACATGCGCACCACCCGTTGAGTCAATCCTCAGGCCACCATCACCACCATCACCACCACCACCACCAAGGCTACGGTGGCTCCGGGCTTGCCTTCAATTCTGCCGACTGCTTGGATTACAAGGAGCCTGGCGCCGCTGCTGCTTCCTCCGCCTGGAAACTCAACTTCAACTCTCCCGACTGTCTGGACTATAAGGACCAAGCCTCATGGCGGTTCCAGGTCTTGTGAGCCCAGGAATGAGAGAGGAGAAGAAACGCAACTACCTGCGCCCTCCGTGGTCCCCATCCTGTTGCTGCTGCTGCACCGCCCGCCTTTGCCTCGACTTCCCCAAAACTGAATTTTCACCCCCCAAAAGATGTCCATTGCCTGCACTGCCGCCCCCATTTTTGTGCCACTTGCTTGGGGGGATGTGCAAACCCGCCCTACCCCTTGGATGGGGGGACCGGTGCTTTGGCTTGGCCTACACATTCTATACAGGAGAGATGTATTCTCTCCCCCCTTCAGCCCCTACTAAACTCCTAAGTCTCCCCTTCCAATCTTTCTGGACAGCTATTAAGCACTTGCAGCCTTCGGAGGCTCTTCGCTCTGATCCGCTGTTTGAGCCCAATACTAATTTATTCTTTCTGGACGCTGGAGTCACTAACTGGCGTGTTTCTGCCCATTGGAGCACCCACACACTACTCCAAATCAAAACCACTAAGAGTTCCTCCCGCGCAGACTGCCGCCCCTTCAGCTGCCCTCGATTTTGCTCCACGCCTGCAGGCCAGAGCCTCTCGGCGTTTCTTCCGCCCCAGCTGAGTGCGCTGGGGCGCGCCAGGGCTAGGCCCGCTGGAGGAGCGCGCCCCCAGCCTTCCGCGCACAGAGCCGCATCCCGCCCCGCCCTGCGCTGGACTGGTTCAAGCTTCCGCCTCGGCGGGAATGCTGTACATAGTCAGGTCCGTTCCAGGGACCACTTAAAACTTTTTAGTTGCTGTTGGTTGGTTGAACTGAACATATCTTGTCTTAGCACCCAGGAAACAGAACTTTAAGATATATACAGCACATATATATATATATACATATATATACACACATATATAAAAAACAAAAGCAAAAAATATTTTCCCTCTGTCCGTTCCCCTTCAGCTCTTCCTCAATCAATGGCGCTTTTTCTTTTTCGGTTGTTGCAAAGCTGCCCTGCCCTCTTCACATCTTCTCCCTCTGTGTATTTATTGAAGAGAACCGCTTGGTTTTAGGAAGCTGGGCACGGGGTATCAGAAGTGTGGAGGAAACAGACAAGTTGGGGTACAGAGGTGGGGGCTGGGCAGGGGCGCAGGGCTGACCCCCTCACCCGGTCTAAGCACAGGGTCGCAATTCCAGTTTACAAACCTAAAACAAGAAAACCAAAACCAGGGAACAAAAAACAAAACAAAACAAAATCCGTAAAAGTACAGCATTAGGGAAAAACAGACAAACCCAGGCCCCAAACCCAGTTCCAACTCCTCTGTCGGCTTCTCTCTTTCAACACCCTTGTTTTGTCTAGTGAGTTTTTAGTGCACCTTCGTTCTCCGAAATCTGCGGAGAGCCCGCGCGCCTGTGTATCAATTTTGGCTTTGGCCGCTTCGTCCAGTAGGTGGGAAAGTAATTTGTAAATTTGATTTGTCTGATGTGAAGATCACAAATTACTTGTTGAAATGTAAGGCAGTCCCCCTCCTCCTCTTTATCTACATTAATTCCCGAAAATAAATGCAAATTAATGAACGGCTCGTCAGTGTTGCTCTTCTGTTTCCAGCCTCAGGTCTTGGTCTCCGGGGGCTAAAAGCGAGGGAAACTCGGTGTTAATAACCCGCGTGTTAATGACCTGCGTGAAGCTGGAGGCCAAAGGATGAGGCGGGAGGACCTAGCAAGAGGAGCCCCCAGAAACTTTCGCTTAGGGAGTGTCTCCCCCACCCCCACCACACCCCTCCGTGTCAGCCTGGCCTCTTCCCCCAGGCGTTTTGACCCCGCATCCCCCCTCGCCATCCAGGACAGAGACAGGTGTCAGGACTCAATTCCCGAAGCAATTCCTTTCTCTTCAGAGGCAGGAGCCTGGCACTGATTTCTTCACCCTAATTGCCTGCACCAGAAAGAAGAGGGGGAGGGGAAGAGGGTCGGGAGGCGGGAAAGGATAGCTCTGTAATGCTCTCAGAGCTGAGCCAAAAAGGAAAAGAAAGCAAAACGACAAAAAACCGATCCGTGTCCTGCATGTTGGCAGTAGACAACCTTCCTTGCTGCTGAGCTGTCCCGGGTGGCTTCACCGCGGCTGGGGAATCAGAGTCATTCCTTCCACGTGCTAATATGTCCCTCTAAGCCCTCAGCTCCTGCCAGAAGTAGCCAAATTACCTTTCTTCGTATTGTAAAGTTCTTTTAAAACATACAAACTCATAACCTGGAAAAGTCGACAAGGACGCGTTTCCCTTTGGCAGGAGAAGAAGACGCCTGGCTTGCATCTGGGGGGTCAGGAAGGACAGTTCTATCTCCCTCTGAGGGAAGACGGGGGTGGGGGAAAATCCTCCCCCAGAAAATGCAGAGCCTGGAACTGTCCAGACTCTGGCCTGAAACCTCCTGGGTGTAGGGCCATGAATCTGCTCAACTTGCCCACGGGCGGGAAGGAAACAAGGAAACAACGAAAAGTTTCCTGCGAAGTGACCAGCATCCCCTGTTTTTTAAAAATTCCGTGTGAGATCTCAGAACACACCGTGAGGCGGGATTCGGAGAATGACCCCTCCCGCGCCCCGCGCCCCGCGCCCGGCGGGGTCGCAGGGCTGCGAGCCCGGCTGTAGGAAAGCTTTTTCGGCCGCGTCCTCCCTCCGGATTCGGTAGGCCACGCTCGGGCGCGCCCTTCCCACGCCAACAAACCATCTTCCCCGACTCAGCAGAGGCCCACAGGGGGCGCACCCCCGGCCCCTCCGCACTTGGCCCAGCGGCGCCGCCCTGGCGCGCCGGGCCTGAAGGCAGGGCCGGCCCGCGCCCGCGCAGGGTCTCCCTTAGGCGGCGCCTTGGGTGAAATGAGGGGCCAAGCCTGACCTGCTGGGGTGCCCCGTGGCACCTCTGGTGCGGACCCCGCACGTGCCGGGGAGAGCTGGCGGGCGGCCAAGACGAGGAGGCTTCCAGCTTGCGCCGCACTGGCCTGGGCACCCGGGCTGCAGGGTCTTTTGGGCGCTCCCCTCAAGTGACCCTGCCTGTAGCGGCCCCAGGGCCGCTTTGGCTCAAGCAGCAGCTGCCAATGCCTCTCGAGGCCCGCGGCTCCCTGAGGCGAGCTCTGTGGGGCCCAGCAGTCCTCTTGGCTGCTAAATGGAACGAAACCAGGAGACCCGGCTTTGCACTCGTTGCGACAACTGTGTGGCCTCCGGAGCAAGGTACCCAGATCCTTGGGCCTCAGTTTCGTCGCAGTCGTTATTTGACCCCACTCGGCCTGGGACGTGTCAGAGCTTCACACTTTAGGTCGTGGCTGCGGGCGGGAAGGGCAGATGCGACCCCGTGGGCCGGCCCCTCGGGGGTGTCTAGAAGCTTCGGCACCTGGATACTAAGGCGGGAGGGGACTGGCGGCCAGGCACACCGAGGCCCGGCCAGAGTTACCGCCGGGGGAACGAGGCTTCGAAAAGAGGCACGTGCTTCTCCCAGGGCCTCCGGGCAGGTGCTGAAACCCCACGGCGCTGAGTGGAAGCCGGAAGTGGGAAGGCGCCCTGGGCCTGCCGGGCCGCGGCGCCACCTCAGGCTGCCGGGACGCTGGAGCGTGTGGGATTGGGGT
>NW_012117655.1:1177913-1218766 GCF_000951035.1 Colobus angolensis palliatus
CCCGGCCGGCCACCTGTTGACAGGCAGGTTCTCTGAGAACCGACTTCAGCTCGCCCTTCTGCCCAGGAAGTTTGTTCGGTTTGGGTTTGGGTGTTCCTGACTCAATTGGAGCGACTAGAATTGAAGCAACTTAACGAGATTTAGCAACCTGCGAAAATTTAGCAACGTTCACACTTCAACAGTTTTCTTTCTTTGAGTGGTCAACGAAATCTTGACGTTTTCTACTCATACCTTGTATTCTCTGCTTATACTGTAGGGGCAAAAAGTCTACTCTTAGACGAACGTGTGTGAAGTGCTTTAAGGGTAAGGGATGGGTCATATTTATGATTTTAAAGATTGTTTTTAATCTTAAAACTCTCTCAAGGGCACTGCTTTAATTTGCTGAAGTTCTGAACAGATTCGGTGAAGTGACCTCGTTTGTTGAGCCTTTCTGTAATTTTTTATACCAGTTATTGAGTATAGATAGAGACAGTGTTTCTCTAATTCATTAGTGTTTTTTTTTTTTTTTTGAGAAAAAAATCTTAAAGCTACAGGGCATTAAACGTAAGGGGGAATCTGAGAAGAAAAACAGGTAAAAACCTTAAGACGCTGTATGTCAGCAAATTCATTTCTGATGAATTACAGAGACCAAAAACCGGAGTGGTTTCATTTCTTGTATCAAAAGAAAATTACTAGTTTTTAATGTATTTTGTGCAAAATAGCAATTTCCACAGCTAAAGTGTGATTTTTTTCAATTGTGAAAATATAAATTCACTACTCGCTCTGGCAGAATTCATTAATGTTAATGATGTCATTAATGCCTGATGACAAGCCCTAAGGTTTTCTTTAGAGGTACAGAAATAAAATCTGATATATAAATGTTGTTATTATATACATTATTGGTAAAGAGAATCTGTATCATTACTATTCAAGACCAAAAAATCACTTGGCTTCTGATGCGGAATTAATTTAAGAACAGCAACAAGATATTTTTATAAAATTCACTAATTAAAAACAGAATAAGTTCTCAACAAGTTATTCTATATTTTTCACACTTTCTCTCCCTTCCCCCATACATTTTCATGTTTAAAATGAAAATGAAAAAACCCTCAAGAAATATTTATATTAAACAATACTTGAATTAAAACCCACCACATTTTGAATGAATACTAAATAATGACAATATCTTGCTTATTTGACAAGAAAGCATCTTCATTATCTTAAGGAAAGAATCTGTTTTAAATAAATGTTTGGGTGCCTGGACTGCACTTTTTTGAAAACCAGAATCTTTTTTGGCTGTGTTTAGTAGATGGTTCCTGAGAAAGCAATTATGCCTGTTAATTATCCTGTTAATATTTACTGATATCTGAAAAAATAATTGAATTTTTGTGTGTATGGAGGAGGGGAACATGCCATTTTGATCTAATGATTCTTTAATCATGTTTTAAAACTGAGTTATATTTTACTTAAAACACAGGTGCAGTTCCTCAAAAGTTTTAAAAATCAAAAATATTTGTGAAAAAATCCAGTAATTTAGGTGAAATGGCAGTTACATGATACAGCCAAAATTGACACTGCTTTTAAATATATCTAGTTTTTTTCTTGGGAAAAAAATAGAGCAAAGAAATGTATGGTGTGCTTGAAACTAAAATGCATATCACTTTAATTTATGAAATTGTACCCTTTTGTTTCTAAAACTATTACTTGAAAGATAGGGATATGCTTAAAATATATTGGAGTTCTTTCTAACCAAATAGGACTTAGGCTCCATTTAATCAATGATGGTCCATCAAAATTCAAACATTGGAAATCTGTGGTGTTTCTAAAAATTGTGCCTCTTTTACCTCCTTTGAATCTTTTACTTGGTGACCAATATAACTAAAGGGACAAAATTGCATTCCTTTCCAATGGTCACAAATACTTTTTTACAAAGGTTAATCGTTGCTAAACAGATTATGAAAGCTATTTTAGAAATTCTTTTAAAGTGGATTGTAAATTAGGATTTAAGGAACTTGAGTCAAAAATTTTTCAGGATTGGAGTATAAATAGATCATAACTAATCTTTACACTTGGGGTAAAAAATAAAATGTAAGAATAAATGATCTCTGATTCAGCTTCTAAAGAGTGTATAAAACATTTGGTGTCTAAAGAATGTATAAACATTTTCAGTACACAAATATTCTCATGTATGTTCAGAGCTCTAAATGCTTGTAAGATACATCATCTGTCATAGCTATTTCAATGGGAATCATTTTATTTTTAAAATTTATTTTAAAAATTTTGCTGTTAAATATACAAAAGAAATTAAAAAGAGATTTATACACTGCAAGGAATAAAATATACATGGAGCAACAAGTTTTTAACAAATACTTTGAAAAGTAGATTTGTAGTTGGTTACAATATCAATGTTTAAATTTGATGTTGCATAAAATATATCTATTCATGTTTGGGGGATTTGTTAAATCTTTTAGAGTAGTTACTGTTACTACACAGGGACACTTTCTAAGGGAGAAAAGCACTTTAAATCATAAGATACAAAAAATCTATAGGCCTTTGTAAATTCATAGGGTTTCTTTCTTGGGTGGAAGAGATGTGCTTTATGTCTATTTGTATTTTTAATGAAAGAGCACCCAGATAATCTACCTTCTTGTTTCTCAAGCATGTGAATATTTGACCTCATCCAGAGCTATTGCTTCAAATCTTGATTTCATTGCTGGTGTTTCATTGCTCAAATCCATGTTTCTAGCCCAGACTTCTCTGTTAGACTTCGGATACCATACCTGTACATGAACTAAATAGAGGCTATTGAATTTAAGCCCTTAGGGAAGTTAATGATATGATGTCTGGGACTTGCTTCAAAATAGTCAAGGAAGAGAGAGAGTAGGTCAAAAATAGAAGAAATAAGATTAGCCTTGAGTTGATAATTTTTAAAACTGAGGGAGAATACTAAGACTTTATTAAACTATGCTTTTGTAGATTTAAAGTTTTTTCTCTACTGTGAATAAAACATATTTATTAGTGTGTCAAAAGTAGTCTTTGTAGTAGATTGAAAAAATTGCACTTCCCATGCTTTGGTGTTTGTACAATATTATTCACATATATTGTTTTCTTTAATTTGCCAAGTCTTGTGAAGTTGGCAGTGGTAAAGTGGTTTGGTTACTTATTCAATATTGCATTATTGGTAGGTAGCAGATCTTGGTACTCAGTCTTCAGATTCCATTCTCATTTGCTCTAAGAGGTACCTAAATTTTTAAGTGTATTAACAAACATTAATTTTCAAATACATAACCATATCATTTGAGAATCTGATTGCCAGATTAATATTAATAAAAGATACTTCATCTAAATTCAAGTTGTAAAAATTTGAGCTTTGGTCATTTAAAATTATTTCTTGGGATGTCCTTACTTTTCTGTTTCTGGGCATCACTTAAATTTCATTTTAATGAATTTTCTGAGAGATATTAACATTAATTGAGGAGACTAGTGTGATACCAAGTCTCATCTTTCTATTTTCGCCATTAATTCCTTATTAATTTTAATTTCTTACTGATTTTCATTTCTAAGTAATTTAAAAATTTCTTATTAGTGAGTTCACATTTATGAGTGGTGTTTTCTGTTCTTGAGTGAGTCTTCTTTGCTCAGAACATTGCTACATTATAGGAGTTCTAATCCAGAGAATAAGTTTAAACCAGATATGGAGTTGGGATTAGATTAATGGCTCTGTATCTGAGGCTTATGTGTAAGTAAACATTCAGGTCTTTTTTTCTCCCCCTAACTACACTAACTTGGAAACATCTATTTTTGAGTTTTGAAGCTTGTAGCTTGATTTTTAAAATCTCGCTAATGGCAAATCCTTGTCTTTTTGGGTAAATTTTATTTTTCAGAGCTAAGTCTGGAAATTAAGAAATGGGTTAACAAGTTGGGTAGCAGAGATCATATCCCTATAGGTCTCCTTTATTGAAAAGCAAAGAGCAGTGCTCGCTTCAGCAGCACATATACTAAAATTGAAATGATACAGAGAAGATTAGCATGGCCCCTGTGCAAGGATGACACGCAAATTCGTGAAGCATTCCACATTTTTTAGAAACTCTTAAAAAAAAAAAAAAAAAGAAAAGAAAAGAAGTCTTGTTTAAGTTGTACCTTTATTCTTCAGGTTTTTTAAAACCCTTATTTCATGATTCTATTCATGCTGGTAACTTCTTCAGTCTTCCCCTTACTTGATGTGAAAAATAAATGTTGTCTATTCATGTTTATTATGTTTAGAGAAAATAGCGCCTATTTTCTCCCTGTATTTTCTCAGTTGAGGCATAAACTTTATTGTGTACTCAGCTCAGCACCTGATAATCCTGCATACCTTTTATTTGAACTTTTTATTAGGAACTGAGATTTTTCTTTACCCTGAGATTGTATTCCAATTAATAAGTCAGCTAAACCTTTTATCCCAAGAGAGATTAGAAATCAGCAGGGTTCCTAGAGCTAAGAGAAACCTAAGAGGTTGGACTAAGTTTTCCTGTACTCTCAGCCCTTGGCACAGTGCCAGACACAAGGTAGGACTCAGCAGTGCTTATTGAGTGAATTAAAGAGTGAAGCCCAGTCATCGGCCATGAAACAGATTTATATGTAATTCTTCTCAGATACAGAATTGCCTTTGTTTCTTTCTGATTTTTAAAGTTAGTTTTGAATGGATTTGATAGCATCCTTTCTTAAACTGTTTTGGTCATCCTTCGAAATAAGACTTTTTTGGTTCTCACTATCACATCTATTTCAAAATTTAGTTCATTAAAATTTTATATTATAAAATTATTTAAAAGTTTATAAAATTTATATGTACATTTTATCAAATGGTTATCAACAACACCATGTAATCACTACCCCCATGTCAAGAAATAGAATATTATTGGGACCACAGAATTTTTTAGGTTCTTCTTTACCCATCATAATCTCTTCTGTCTTGCCAGAGGTAACTGCTATTCTGTTGCTCGTGTTACTGACACTCCTTTACTTATCATGAGGTTATGTCCCGATAAACCCATAGTAAGTTAAAAATATCATAAGTTTATTGACTAGAGTCAAATTTAAAAAAAAAGAAAATATTGTAAGTCGAAAACACATTTAATACATCTAACCTACCAAACATCATAGCTTAGCCTAACCTACCTTAAATGTGCTAAAGGCATTTATATTAAGCTACAGTGTGCAAAATAACGTAACAGAAAGCCTATTTTATAATAAACTGTTGAATATATCATATAATTTATTGAGAACTGTACTAAAAGTGAAAACCCAAATGAATACACAGGAGCTTAACATATGGTTTCTACTGAATGTATATTGCTTTTGCACCATCATAAAATTGAAAAATCCTAAATTGAACCATTGTAAGTTCGGAACTGTCTATAATTTTTTCTTGCATTTCTTTTCTATCTTAACCACCTCTATATATATTCCTAAACAATTATAGATCTATTTAGCCAGTTTTGAATTTTATAAGAATAAAATTATATTGTATTATCTTTGTAACTATTTTCACTTAACATTGTAATGTTTATAATTATGTGTCTGTAGCTTGTTCGTTTTTATTGCTGTATGTTGTATAATATTACATAGTGTGAATATACCAAAATTTATCTGTTTTACTGTTGATAGGTGTTTGGGTTGATTCCAGTTTGGGACAGTTATAATGATGCCACTCGGAATATTCTTTTATGCATATCCTGATGCATATAAGAATGCAGGTCTCTAGGATATGTTCTAGGAGTAAAGTTTCTGAGCCATAAGACATGTATATATTGACTAAATGCTGGCATAATTTCCACATTAGTTGTGTTAGTTCATGTTCTCAAATAGTGAATGAGAATTCTAATTGCTCCATATCTTTGCCAGAGTTTAGTATTGTTAGACTTTAAAAATTTTGTCTCTCTGTTGGGTGTGTAGTAATATCTTGTTGTGGTTTTAATTTGTATTTTCTTGATTACTGATGAGATTGAGCCCATTTTCATATGTTTGTTGTCTATTTTTATTTCTTCTTTTGTGGAGTGCCTATTCTTCTTATATTTGCCTTTGTCTTTTTTTTCTATTAGATTGTCTGCCTTTTCTCTGATTTGTAAGAGCTCTGTGTATGTTCTGCATATTAGTCCTTTGTCAGTTATATGTGTTGCAGATATTTTCCCCACTTTGTGGATTGCACTTTCACTCTTAGCTGAATTTGTTAAATTTTTTCTTTCTGATTGGTGCTTTTTCTATGTCTTGTTTAGGGAGTCCTTTCTTACCTCATGATCATGAAAATACTTCTCTATATTTTCTTATAAAAGATTTCTTTTAAAAGTTTTGCCTTAAATATTTTTCATCTGACTTGTGTGTGTGTGAAGTATTTGGCAATGATTCCTCCTGTTCCTTCTTGAAACTTCATCTGCTCACATGACTGCAAATATCATCTTTATGTTGCTAAAACTCTGTATTTTTTGGTATTGACTACATTCCTTAGCTGAGACCCTTATTTCCAGCTGCCTCCTGGATCTTTCCGCTTGAATCCAATCAATAACACAACGAATTTGGAAAATATCTGCTACACTGAGCTCATTTTTTAAATTTTTGCTTTCTGTTTAAATTAAATCATCATGTAAGCCAAAGTACATAGTGGAATCTTTGAGATTTTTCCCCTTTCCTTCCCCATCCAAATAGCCATCATGTCCAGGTGATGCTACTTTTGAAATACATCTCAAATCCATTCTTCTTTTCCTTCTCTCCAGTTCCACAATTACTGCTCAGAGTTCCACATAGTCTAGTACAATAGCTTCCTAATTGGTTTTCCTGGCTTCCTTCTATCCCCCTTCTGTAGTCAGTCATTCACACTGCCACAGAGTTTTCTTTCTAAGACAAATCACACCTCTTTCCTGCTTTTATGGCTTTTCATTGCCTTCATTATAACAAAAAGTTTAAACTTTCACATGGCTTCTACCATTACTCTGCGGGAATCTCATGTTTTAGCCACACCAGGCTACTTATTGTTTCCCAAAGAAGCTGCGTACTTTCATTACGCCTTTTTTCATGTTGTTCCCTCTGCTTGGAGTAGTCTTCCTTCTACCTCTTCCCACTGGGAAAATCCTATTCCTTCCACCACCATTCCCAGACAGAATTAATCATTCCTGCCTCTGGGCTTCCCATAACTCTTTGTTCATATCTTTATTGCAGTACTTATCATACTGCTTTATAGTTGTTAGTTTATGTACCAGTCTGTCATGCTGTAGATTTTGAGGTCCTTTAATACAGAGAATATGTTTTGGTAATATTTTTATTCTTAGCACCTAGCAGTGCCTGATACATAATGGTACTAAAACATACTTGAATTAAATTTAAAAATTTTGCTAATGTTTAAAAAGAAAATGGAAATACATACATTGACTAAAAGGTCATGAGTAGAGAAAAATGTTGATGAAAGAGTACAATATCAATATTTCTAAACTGCTTTAGAAAAGATTCATATCCATTACCTATTCTGAAGTTGATTAAAGCTATTGTGTTTTGCTGTACCATAATCTCAGCTTAATTAGTTATCTGGTCTGTTTTATGTGGGTGGGTTCTAGTTAAAAAGATTACAGCATACTGCTCTGGCTTAATGCTAATGAAAGGGCAAAAATAATCTTAAAAGAACAAATAAAATCGACTGAACTCTCCCTGTTTTTAAAAGGATGACTTTTGTTTCAAACAGAACACAAAGTTAGTTAAAAATTAGTTTTTAAAAAGTAAGAAATTTGCAACACTGCTGGAGAAATGTGTTTTTTTTTTTTTTCAGAAGAACACATTAATGAGCATAGTCTATCCTATTACAAGTGTTATGATACTGATGAATATGTTTGTTTTGACAGTGCTTGCTAACCTCTAGTCTGGAAGGTGCTGGAATTAGGTACTCCTTGGGTTTAATCATAATGGTAATAGGTTAACAGTTTCTACAGGTGATAATTTTGCAGACTTCCACAAAATATAAAACCTCTGGTGACTAGAGTCCAAATATTTACTTAAGGCTCACACAGCACATACAAAACAATTGAATTGTAGTTAGACAATTTTTTACAGTTTGTCTGGAGGAAGCAGGGTTAGTAGCGTTTGATAACATTATCTTTCTCTCTTTTCATGTTAGCTTATTTGCCATATGCACAAGAGTATTCTGAACATAAAATGCTCTTAATAGAGAAAATTTAAGAGAAAATTGATTTTTCATTAAGATATATATTATTTATATTTGGAATTTGGATTGAAGTAGATCTTTAAAGAAACTTGAAAAAGTTTGTCTTCTATGTCTGCAGATCAGTATCTTCTGATAATAATTATATAGATTTTGAAATAAATCAGCCCCTAATCATAAAAGCAACTTTTAGATAAACATGGCCAACTGAATAACGTGTTTATTTTTACTCTCTCATGAAAACACAGTAAAATAAAAGTCAAGGAATAAAAAAGGCATAAATTCCGTAACGACAAAGGGAACATGAAAGGTGACATCAACAGAATTTTGGAAGCTGGATTGTTAGTGGGTGAGTGGTAACTAACTTAGTAAAGAAAGCTGAACCCCTGACTGGGCAGCTATTTTCCACCTGCCACACCTGGCTAGCTGGGACAGCAAATATTAGCCAGTGGCTGTGCAGATACTGGTGGTTCCAAGCAAGTGGTCAGCGTGAAATTAGGGGGGACCAGAACTATCTTGAGATGATCTCATTGTAACACACGTGTCTGCATTTTTGAGCCTACAAATAACTGAACATTATAGATGCAGTATGCTATGTAAGCATATGTTATGAATTATGTTTGATTATGGGAGTAGGATGATGGTATCTAAGGAAGAACCTCAGTGGCTCTGTTAATTCAGCAAGAGTAACTGTGGAAACATAACATCTGGACCTGCACTGTCCATTATGGTAGCCATTAGCCACATGTGGCTTTGGAGCACTTGAAATGTGGCTAGTCTGAATTGAGATGCAATGTAAGTATACAACTCTTCCTAGTTTTCAAGGACTTAGTATATAAAAAAAAAGAATGTGACACCTCATTAACTTTTATACTAATTGCTTTTGAAAAAATATGTTGATATACTGGTTAAATAAAATATATTACTAAAAATAATTTCACTAGTTTATCTTTACTTTTCTGATGTAGATTTTAGAACATTTTAAATTATGTATGTGGTTCCTGTCATTTTTCTTTAATTCACCACTAAATAGAGATATTGATCCCTAAGATGGCTGGTGTGGTTCTCTGGTCTGTCTCTTACAGGGACAGAAAGAACTCTAAATGGGGACCCCATCCATACTCTGTAGTACATCTGAGTATAACCGAAAGTGCTACAAATATGTACTTTTGGCAAACTACAAAACTAATAACATTGTGAGTTGCGAGTCTCTTAACTGAATAAAAAAGGTAATTGCCTACAGTTCTCAATAGACCTCTTGCTAAAATTGTTAATTTTCTTGAATGTTACCCACCTGTCAATGCCTCTCTAGCACAATTCCTCCCTTAAATCTATGTAACTTACTTTTTATACCTGATTATTGAATGCCAAAAGAGAAAACCTCACAGCTGAGCTGACAGGATTCCATAAAGGCATTGTTGCAAACCTGGCCTTGGATTCTCAAGCTTTTTAACAATCTTTCCAATGTTGCTGTGTTTTTCTAATCATTTCTCTCTTTTTCTGGGACAGGGTTTCACTTTGTCACCTGGGCTGGAGTTAGTGGCACAACCATGGCCCACTGTAGCCTTGACCTTGTGAATTCAAGCAATCCTCCCACCTAAGTCCCCCAAGTAGCGGGGACTACAGGCTCATGTCACCATGCCTAGCTAATTAAAAAAAATTATGTGGAAACAAGATCTCACTATGTTGCCCAGGCTGGTCTTGAACTCCTGAGTTCAAGTAATCCTTCTACCTTGGCATCCCAAAGTGCTGGGATTACAGGTGTAAGCCACCTTGCGCAGCCTCTAGTTATCTCTTTAACGTAGTCTTCATGGTGGCCATTAAAGCCCCCTTTATTCTTCTCAAATCCTCTATCCTTTTTCTTAGCAGGTGACCTTACTTCCTACTTTATGTTAAGTAAAGATGACCTTTACTTCCTACTTTATTGAGAAAACACTGTAGAAGGCATCAGAGAGGAATTCCCTTGTCTTTCAGCTACCATACCTGCAATCTTATCTCTACTCATGTATTAGGGTTCTCTAGAGGGACAGAACTAAAGGAATATATATATATTCATATATGAGTTTATTAAGTATGAACTTACACGATCACAAGGTCCCACAATAAGCCGTCTGCAGGCTGAGGAGCAAGGATAGTCAGTCCAAGTTCCAAAACTGAAGAACTTGGAGTCCGATATTCAAGGGCAGGAAGCATCTAGCACAGGAGAAGGATGTAGGCTGGGAGGCTAGGCCAGTCTCTCTTTTCACATTTTTCTCCCTGATTATATACTAGCCATACTGGCAGCTGATTAGATTGTGCCCACCCAGATTAAGGGTGGGTCTACCTTTCCCAGCCCACTGACTCAAATGTTAATCTCATTTTGCAACACCTTCACAGACACACCCACATCAATACTTTGTATCCTTCAATCTAATCAAGTTGACACTCATTATTAACCATCACGGCTCATAACCATTCCTTTACTTCTGTCAAATGTTAGGCACAGTGATTCTCTTCTGTGTGAAGCTAATCTCTGATTCTGTATTCTTGCTCTTATTCCCTTAAGCTTCCTCAGAGGCTTCTTTTGGCATCTTCAGTTTCTTTCTCCCTCCTTATTGGCTTTATCCCAACAGAACTTAAAGATGCGATGACTTCTGCCATCTTTAAAAATCCTCTCTTGATCCTTTGTCCTCCTATACTTACTACTAGGTCTTCTAACAGCTGAGCTTCTTGAAGAAATTGCCTCCTTACTATTTCTATGTCATCACCTTCTGTTTACATCTTAATTCACTGCAGTAAAGCTTCTCCCCAAGACTGCTTTTGCCAAAGCCAATAATTATATGTCTAAGATCCAAGGGGACAGTTTTTAGTCCTAATCATATTTGACTCCTCAATACCATTTGATATTAGTAGTCATTTTATCTTCTATGAAACACCTTTTCTCCCCGGGTTTTGGGATTCTCTATTCTTGCAGTTTTTTTTTTTTTCTTCTTAGTCTGCTTTGTGACTACTCCTTTTCTGCTTACCCATTAAACATTGTTCTTCCTCAAGACCCCTTCCCTGGGCTGTCTTCTCAGTTTACATACCCTCTATGGGTAATTCATCTACTCCCATGTTTTCAGTTGCTCTGCATATGTGTTTTCAGTCTTAATCTCTGACCCAGTTTCTATCTGTGTGATACACATACAACGGTACCTATGCTACCACATCTGCTCCTTTACTTTATCCTCTATCTCGGTGAATAACAACTCTATGAACCCCTGACCACAAGAAGGAAACCAGAAAGTTATCTACATTCCATCCACCTTGGTCCTTCTTCAATTTCCATCGTCAGTTACTCAACAAACTCAGTTCATTTTATCACTTAATTAAGTAGAACTTAATTCTACTTACCTGTCGATATTCCAAATACAAAATGCTTCTATAGTCTCTTGCCGCCTAGTCTGTTCCAATAACCTCCTTACTGGTTATGCTTTCCTCAATCCTGATCCTATACATAAAACCTGTGGTAGTTAGTGTCCAAAGATGGCCCCCAATGAATCACATCTTCCAGGATTCCCTCCCATATTGAATCTGAGCTGACCTTGTCACTCACTCTAAGTAATATGGTAGAAAGGATGCTGTGCCAGTTCCAGGCCTCTGCCATACAGCAAAAGTTGAATGCTTGATAGCTTTAATTTTCGCACCTAAAGTGCCTAATAGTAAGTCTCCAGCTCCCCTGCTGGAGGACTAGAAAGTGGAAAGAGTGAGCCTGAAACTAGATGGAGGAAGAGAAGGGCTCAGGCATCCCAGTATCCCAAGTGAATCTAGCTTTCTGGATGTCCCTGACAAGATGCCATATGTGTGAGAGAGCCATCTTTGATGTTCCACATCTGTAAAATCCCCAGATGACTACAGCCCCAGGCAGCATCATATGGAGTTACAGAACTGTCTAACTGAGCCTAATCAATCCACAGAATAATGACAAATAACAAAATGGTTGTTGTTTTAAACCACTAAACATTGTGGTGGTTTATTTCACAATAGGTAAAGCCAAAACTAAACCTTTCTCTGTTGTACTTACTACTCCAGTCTCATCTCTGACAGTTTACCTTTAACACTTTAAGATCTACCTTCACTAAACTACTTGAAGTTCCCCGAATCCCCTCTGCCTTTTCTTCTAGGCTTTTTGTTCCCACTGTTAGAAACATTTTCTTTTCTTTTTTTCAGTCAGGGTCTCACCCTGTCACCCAGGCTGAAGTACAGTGGTGGACTCACGGCTCACTATAGCCTTGAACTCCTGGGCTCAGGTGATCTACCTACCTTAGCCTCCTAAGTGTTTGGGACTACAGGCATGCACCACCATGCCTGGTTAACTTTTAAAATATTTGTAGAGACAGGGTCTCCCTATGTTGCCCAGACGTTTTGAACTCCTGGCCTCAAGTGATCCTCCCACCTAGGCCTTTCAAAGTGCTGGGAATACAGGAGCGAGCTCCCACACCTGGCCTAGAAACATTTTCTTATATAACTTATAACCCTCGCCCTACCAAATTCCTACTCATCTTACAAGTTTTTGCTTAGACATCCCTAAAATCCTGGGTGACTAATTTAATTGCATTGCTTATGTACTCTCATAGTAGCAAATACACTTGCTGGCAGAATAATGGTTGAGAATATATAGTTGAGCACTGTGATCTTTTTGCAAGTTGCTTATTCTCTCTAAGCCTCCAGTTTCTTCATCAGTAAAATGAGGATAATCATATAAATTAACCCATAAGTTTGTTGGGAGTATGTAAGAATATTCAAAAAACAGTTAACTATCATTAAACAAAGACATAGAATCAACCTAGATGGCTATCAACAGTGGTATGTATGCACTGTGGAGTACTATGCAGCCATGAAAAAAAAAATGAAATTGGCTGGGCGTGGTGGCTCACGCCTGTAATCCCAGCACTTTTGGAGGCCGAGGCAGGCAGATCACGAGGTGAGGAGATTGAGACCATCCTGGCTAACATGGTGAAACCCCATCTCTACTAAAAATACAAAAACTTAGCTGGGTGTGGTGGTGGGCGCCTGTAGTTCTAGCTACTTGGGAGGCTGAGGCAGGGGAATGGCGTGAACCTGGGAGGCGGAGCTTGTAGTGAGCTGAGACCGTGCCATTGTACTCCAGCCTGGGCTCAAAAACAAAAAAGAATGAAATCATGTCCTGTACAGCAACATGGGTGCAGCTGGAGGCCATTCTTCTCAGTGAATTAACACAGGAAGAGGAATCCAAATACTGTGTTCTCACAAGTGGGAGCTAAACATGGCACAGTAGACACTGAAGTAGGAGGGAGGGAGAAAGGCAAGGGCTGAAAAACTATTAGGTACTATGCTTACTACCTGGATGGATCATTTGTATCCCAGACCTCAGCATCACTCAATATACCCATGTAACAAACCTGCACATATACCACTTGAATCTAAAATAAAAGTTGAAAATTTAAAAACCAAAAAAACTATTAATGATTATTAATGTTGTGAAAACATTATCATGGCCCAGGTGCAGTGGCTTATGCCTGTAATCCCAGCACTTTGGGCGGCCGAGGCAGGAGGATTTCTTGAGGCCAGGAGTTTGAGACCAACCTGGGCAACAACATAGTGAGACTTCGTCTCTATGAAAAATAAAAGTAGCTGGGCATGGTGGTGCCCTCTGTAGTCCTAGCTGCTCAGGAGGCTGAGGTGGGAGAATTGCTTGGGTTTAGGAGGTTGAGGCTGCAGTAAGCTGAGATTGTGCCATTGCACTCCAGCCTGGGCAACAGAGCAAGACCCTATCTCAAAAAGCGACAACAAAAACATTATCGTAAGTGTCTTTTTATCACTTTAGAGTCTGGCAAAGTGCCTACAACATAATGTGTGCTATATGGAATGTCAGTGAGTCCAGGTGCAGTGGCTCATGCCTATAATCTCAGCACTTTGGGAGACTGTGATGGGAGGATTGCTTGAAGCCAGGAGTTCAAGACCAGCCTGGGCAACGTAGTGAGACCCCCATCTCCACAAAAATATTTTTAAAAATCAGCTAAGCGTGGTGTGTATGCTCATAGTCCTAGCTATTCAGGAGACTGAAATGGGGGGATTGCTTAAGCCCAGAAGTTCAGAGTTTCAGTGAGCTGTGATTATGTCACTGCACTCCAGCCTGGGTAACAGAGCAAAATCTGTTCTCAAAAAAAAAAACAAAGAAAAAAATTACTAAATGGATGAATGAATTCAGATTATTCACATTTCATCATATCAATCCAAATAGAAGCCTAACTTCATGCCTTTTAAAATTCTTATTTTAGTGAAATATATATAAATACAGATTTGTCATTTTGGCCTTTTTTTTTTTTTTTTTGAAATGAAGTCTCACTCTGCTATCCATGCTGGAGTGCAGTGGTGCAGTCTTGACTCACTGCAGCCTCTGCCTCCTGATTCAGGTGATTCTCCAGCCTCAGCCTCCTGAGTAGCTGGGACTACAGGCGCGCACCACCATGCCCAGGTAGTTTTTGTATTTTTAGTAGAGGCGGGGTTTCACCATATTGGCTAGGCTTGTCTTAAACTCCTGACCTCAGGTGATCCACCCGCCTTGGCCTCCCCAAGTGCTGGGATTATAGGCATGAGCCATTGTGCCTGACCCATTTTAGCCATTTTAAGTGTACAATTTAGTGCTGTTAATTACATTCACAATACTGTGCAGCCGTCACCACTATTTCCAAATTTTTTTCATTATTCCAAACAGAACCTCTGTGTCATTAAACAATAAACTGTAATTTTCCCCTTCCTCCAAAGTCTAGAAACCTTTAATATACTTTCCCCTTCTGTGAATTTACCCATTTTAGATTCTCATGTAAGTGAAATCATACAATATTTATCCCTTTGTGTCTGGTTTATTTCACTTAGCATAATGTCTTCAGGATTCATTCATGTGGCATGTGTCAGAATTTTCTTCCTTTTAAGGCTATATTCTGTTGTATACATATATACATTTTGTTTATCCTTTGTTGGACACTTGGGTTGTCTTCCTTTTAGCTGTTGTGAATAATACTGGTGTGAACATGGGTGTACAAATGTCTGTTCACGCCTCTGCTTTGAATTATTTTGGGTATATACCCAAAAGTGGAATTGCTGGAATATGTGGTAATTCTATTTTTAATTTTTTGAGGGACCATCATATTTTCCATAGCATCTGTACCATTTTACATTCCCCCTACCTCGGCAATGCACAAGTGTTCTCATTTCTCCATGTTCTTGCTGACGCTTGTTTTTTTCCTTTTAATAATAGTCATCTTAATGGGTAGGAAGTGGTATTTCATTGTGATTTTGACTTGCATCTTCCTAATGATTAGTAATGGTGAGCATCTTTTCTTGTGCCTGTTGGCCATGTGTATATTTTCTTTGGAGAAATGTTTATTTAAGTCCCGTGTCCATTTTAAAAATCAGATTGTTTTTATGTTGTTGAATTGTAGGAATTCTGTATATGTTCAGGATATTAAGTCCTTATCAGATATATGATTTGGAAATATTTTCTCCCATTCTGTTGGTTGCTGTTTCACTCTGCTGAAAGCATATTTTGAGGTAGTTCAATTTATCTATTTGTTTATTTTGTTGCCTGTGCTTTTGGTATCATATCCAATAAATTATTGCTAAATTCAGTGTCATGATTTCTCCCTTTTTTCTAAGAGTTTTGTAATTTTAGATCTTATATTTAGGTCTTTGATCCATTTTGAGTTAATTTTTGTATGTGGTGTAAAGTAAGACAACTTCTTTCTTTTGCATGTGGATATCCAGGTTTTCCAGCACCGTTTGTTGAAAGAAACTGTCTTTTCCCAATTGAGTGGTCTTGGCATCCTTTTCAAAAATCATTTGACAATATACTCTAAGGTTTATTTCTAGGCTGTCTATTGCTTTGGTCTTTATGTATGTCTTTATGCCAGTACTATACTTTTCCCATTATTTGTAGCATTTAAAAAATAAATTTTATTTTGTATTTAGGGTATATTTGTAGCTTTTGAAATCAGAATGTAAAAGTCCTCCAACTTTGTCATTTTTTTTTCAAGATTTTTTTTTGCTTTTCTGAGACCCTGGGAATTTCATATGAATTTTAGGATGGACTTTTCTATTTCTGCAAAAAATGCAATTGGGTCTTTGAATTGAATCTGTGTATTGCTTTGGGTGGTATTATCTTAGCAGTATTAAGTCTTCCAATTCATGAACATTGGATGTCTTTCCATTTATTTATGTTTTCCTTAATTTCTTTCATGAAAGTTGGATGTCTTTCCATTTATTTATGTTTTCCTTAATTTCTTTCAGCAAAATTTTGTAGTTTTCAGTGTACAAGTCTTGTACCGCCTTTGCTAAATTGATTCCTCAGTATTTTCTTTTTTTAAACCAAATTTTAATTATGGTAAAATACATATAACATTAACCATCTTAGCCATTTTTTAGGTGTGCAGTTCAGTATTAAGTATTGACATTGTTGTATAACCAATCGCCAGAACCCCTTTCATCTGTCAAAACAAACTGTTATCTATGAAACAACCACTCTTCATTTTTCCTTCCCTAGCCTGTGGCACACACCCTTCTACTTCCTGTCTCTAGGAATTTGAATCCTCTAATTACTTCATATAAGTGGCACCATACAATATTTGTCTTTGTGTGACTGGCTTATTTCACTTAGCATAATGTCCTCAAGGTTCATCTATGTTGTAGCATGCGTCAGAATTTTATTCCTTTTTTTTTTCTTTTTTCTTTGAGGTGGAGTCTCGCTCTGTCGCCCAGGCTGGAGTGCCTCATATGATCTCAGCTCACTGCAAGCTCCGCCTCCTGGGTTCACACCATTCTGCCTCAGCCTCCCAAGTAGCTGGGACTACAGGCACACGCTACCACGCCCAGCTAATTTTTTTTTTTTTTATATTTTCAGTAGAGACGGGGTTTCACTGTGTTAGCCAGGATGATCTCGATCTCCTGACCTCGTGATTCACCCGCCTCAGCCTCTCAAAGTGCTGGGATTACAGGCGTGAACCTCCGTGCCCAGCCGAATTTTATTCCTTTTTAAAGCTGAATAATATTCTATTGTGGGGGTATATATATATGATATATATATGAGATAAACAATGTATGTGTCACTGGTAGATGACACTTGGGTTGCTTGCACTTTTTAGCTATTCTGAATAATCCTGCTCTGAACACGAGTGTACAAATGTATTAGTTCACTAGGAGTAGCATAACAAAATGCCACAGTGTGGGTGGCTTAAACAACAGCAATTAATTTTCTCACAGTTGTAGAAGATAGAAGTCTGAGATCAAGGTGTTATCGGGGTCAGTTTTTCCTGAGGCCTGTCTCCTTGGCTTGCAGATGGTCATCTTCTCACTATGTGGACACATCCCTGGTGTCTCTTCTTCTTATAAGGTCACCAGTCATATTGGATTAAGTCCTATCCATGTGACCTCATTTAACCTTAATTACCTTTTTAAATGCATTGTCTCCAAATATAGAGACATATTCTGAGGTGTACTGAGGGTTAGGACTTCAACATGTAAATTTTGAGGAGGACGCAATTTAGTGTATAACAACAAATATCTGTTTGAGATTCTGCTTTCTTTTGTGTACATACCTAGAAGTAGAATTTCAGGTTCATATGGTAATTTAATTTTTAATTTTTTGAGGAACCACTGTACTGTTCTCCAGAGCAGCTGTACCATTTTACATTCCCACCAACAGTGTACAGGGGTTTCAATTTCTATACATCCCGAGCAACACTTATTGTTTTCTGTTTTTATAATAATGGTCTTCCTAATGGTTGCATTTTATTCTTTTTGATAATGTTATAAATGAATTGTTTTCTTCTTTCTTGTTTACTCCTAAGATATAGAAATACAGCTGATTTTTGTGTGTGTTGATCTTGTATCCTGTAACTTTGCAGAATTTGTTTATTAGCTCTGACAGGTTAAAAACTTTTTTTTTTTTTTAGAGATGGGGTCTTGCTATGTTGCCCAGGCTGATCTTGAACTCCTGGTTTCAAGCAATCCTCTCACCTTGGCTATCCGAAGTATTGGGAGTACAGTCATGAGCCACCATGCCTGGATTTTATGTGGGTTCGTTAGGATTTTTTCTACATAGAAGATGATATGGTTAGGCTTTGTGTCTCCACCCAAGTTTCATTTTGAATTGTAATCCCCACAATCCCCATGTGTCAAGGGAGAAACCAGGTGAAGGTTACTGAATCATGGGGGCAATTCCCCCATGCTGTTCTGGAGATAGTGGGTGAGTTCTGACAAGATCTGATGGTTTTATAAGGGGCTCTTCCCCGTTCACTAGGCACTCCTCCTTCCTGCCACCTTGTGAAGAAGGAGCCTTGTTTCCCCTTCGCCTTCTGCCATGATTGTAAGTTTCCCGACACTTCCCCAGCCATGCTGAACTGTGAGTCAATTAAACCTCTTTCTTCTATAGATTACTCAGTCTCGGGCAGTTCTTTGTAGCAATATGAAAGCAGACTAATACAGAAGATCATTTCATCTGCAAACAGAGATAGTTTTACTTCTTCCTTTCCAATTTGAATGCCTGTAATTTTCTTTTTCCTCCCTAATTGTTCTGACTAGAAATCCAGTACTTTTTGAATAGAAGTGACAAAAGCAGGCACCCCTGACTTGTTCCTGATCTTACAAGAAATCAAGCCTATTTTTTTCTGTAAAGTAAAAATTTCCATCTGTGGAGAAAGTCTTTCATATTTGGGATACACTTCCATTATCTTGGTTTGAATGAGGAAACACAAGAGCTTATTAAGCACAAGAGCAAAAAGTATGGAATGGAAAGAGTCGTTTGAAGCTGATTGGTAGGTATGGGAGAACCTCACTAGGCTTGACAAAATGTTGAAACACAGGCGGGGTCAGAGATATACAAGACTCACCCCACCACTAGGAGGCAGTCCCTAGCTGTTTCAGGGCTAGTTTCTGAAAGTATGAGCAGCATTCTCTGAGTTACTAGCAACTGTAATGCATGTTCATAGGATATGACAGATATTTTTGTAAATTAGGAATAAACATGAAGTAGAAAATAATAATGTCCTGTGTGCTTGGCTTCATCGATATGGGGTCCATGTAATTTACCATCCATACTTTAAGAGTGAAAGGGGGTACTAGTAATGATCCTGAAAAGCAGGTATAAACCGACTGTCCCAGGCAAACTGGGACACAGGATATCCTATTTGTAGAGTTCTTCACATTCTTAGATGGCAACTGTAGTTAACATTTAATGTTGGGAATGTTTAGTCATGATAGCACATTAATTTCTGTTAATAATTAACTACTAAAACAATCTAGAGGTGGGTTCATAAAGTTGAGACATGGCTGGGCGCGGTGGCTCAAGCCTGTAATCCCAGCACTTTGGGAGGCTGAGACGGGCGGATCACTAGGTCAGGAGATCGAGACCATCCTGGCTAACACGGTGAAACCCCGTCTCTACTAAGAAATACAAAAAACTAGCCGGGCGAGGTGGCGGGCGCCTGTAGTCCCAGCTATTCGGGAGGCTAAGGCAGGAGAATGGTGTAAACCCGGGAGGCAGAGCTTGCAGTGAGCTGAGATCCGGCCACTGCACTCCAGCCTGAGCAACAGAGCTAGACTCTGACTCAAAAAAATAAAAAATAAAAATAAAAAATAAAGTTGAGACATTTGATACAAATAGCTTCAGTTCACACATGAACATAGAAAATAAAGGATAATTTGTGAAGAATGTAGTGATTTCTGTTGCAGTTGCCTCTGCTATTGCATACAACTAAATTTATGCTCAAAGCTATACTGCCATTTAGGCAATTTCTTTGCCTATTAGATTGAGTCAGAGTAATCCTGTGGTAATGCAACTTTCAGTGATGATTGATGATAAATTTATACTCATTTTTGCTTACTGTTATTTTCTGAGAGTTTATAATAGTATATGAGCCATTTGACTCACCTATGTATAACTGGATTTTTTCTCTGTAAGTAGTATGTCTTCCTTTTAGAATAACCTCCCTCATGGATGTGTGTGTTATTTATATACAGGGCTATAATCTTTGATATCAACCTAAAAGTTTAGGAATTTCTGTCATAACATATTGGTAAACAATCATGATTCTGTGGCCCATAACCTTTCTTAAATCTTAAAAAATGATTGATTTATCATGCCTTTAGTTTCTGCAACCCACCTGGCAAGAGTGAAGCTTTTCATTGTTTTATCATTTGAATGGAAAGTCATATTCGCCTTCTTTGGCTGCATTGCTGGCCCTTCTTTTGGTTCCCTAACCTGTGGGTGTTCCCCAAGGCTCTGTTTTCTACCTCTTTCCTTCACCATGTTCATTCTCTTCATGAGCTCGTTCATTCTGGTGAAAGATTCAGCTATTACTTCTACGTTGACTTTGAAAGCTGTCCGTTCAGACTGATCATCTCAATTTCATCAAATCTAAAGCTTAATTCATTTTTGTGTGTCAGACTCCTTTCCCCAACTACCCAAGATCATTTATATCTGTCCTTCTCTCTATGTGTGTCTGTCATATATATTACTATCAGTAATATAATTTAAATTTAAATTTTAAAAATATAAAGAGGTTTAATTGACTCAGTAAGTAATTCATCTTTATTACTTTCTCTAGAAGTTTATAGGGGCTTCATTTTGTCCATTGCTTTAAGTTCAGGCTCCTATGCTTTCAAGGTTTCATTATCTAGTTCAGTCATCTCTCTCTCACTGGTGCCTCCCAGGATCTAACCTCGCCCTTCTCCCAACTCCTTGGTATTAGGCTGGTCTCCTTTTTGTCATGGTGAACACACCTTGCTGATGCTGTCCATTTAATTCTAGAATGCACAGCTGAAGGAATTATGAACATTTATTTCACAAATGTTTACAAAGTGACTGACATGTAGTTCTTTGTTTTTCCTATTGCCTTGTTTTCTTTACTACCCTGTAAGTTCCGCGAAGGCAGGCAGACCTATGTTATACCTCTTTGTGTGTGCTCCACTGTAATCAAATGCTAGGCACATAGAAATGGCTTGCTGATAAGTTGTTTTATTTTAAAATACTATATCTTCCAATATATACCTTAACCATACCATTTTTGTGGGTCAATTTAATTTAATCAGGTTTTTGGTCAGTCATAAGTTATCCTAATTCAAATCCTCACCTTTAGGGAACCAACGCTTATAGAACAGTGATTCTCAATCTCAGTGGAATGAACGACCCCCCTTTTAAAATTAAATATTTTGTAGCAATCACTTTATTATCCTGAAAAAAAAAGTATGGACAATAAATGCAACCTATTTATACATCTAATATAAAAATAAAATAGAATGCCCAAAATCACAGTAAGAAGCAATAAAGGAAACTGTTTTATAATAAAATACTAGATATTTCAATATATAAATGCCTAGGCATGACCACACTGGAAGTCCCAATGAAGTAGTTGGATGTTTGTACACAGAATCACCATGAAATAGACAACTATATATACAAATTGATTGAGGTAAGTTGTATTGATGTTTAAAATATAATGAGTATAATGAGTAGTGTTTCTTTTAGTAGTGTGATTTTCTGAAATGGTGAATAACTACAAAGTTCCAAACTTTACATTCTTGAAAAATTCAGCACATATCAGTACAGTACAAGAATATATTGGGTTTATGTGTAACATGGAGAGTCTAAGCTCACATAATTATAAACACGTTTTTCCCTTATATGACCGTCCATCGGGACTTGAAAGTGATGAGACTATTCTTTGTTCTGTGTAACTGTCCCACTTCCTGTCCACTTGTTTACTGCTCATTAAATATCAGTAGCAACTGATTATTGTGATTGTAACAACCAAAAATGTCCCTACCAGATTTCTTTTTCTTTTTCTTTTTCTTTTTTTTTTTTTTTGAGATGGAGTCTTGCTCTGTCGCCCAGGCTGGAGTGCAGTGGCGCGATCTTGGCTCACTGCAAGTTCTGCCTCCCAGGTTTACACCATTCTCCTGCCTCAGCCTCCCGAGTAGCTGGGACTACAGGTGCCCACCACCACGCCCAGCTAAGTTTTTGCATTTTAAGTGGAGACAGGATTTCACCGTGTTAGCCAGGATAGTCTTGATCTCTTGACCTCGTGATCCACCCGCCTCGGCCTCCCAAAGTGCTGGGATTTCAGGTGTGAGCCACCGTGCCCGACCTGTATTTTTTTTATTATTATTTTGTTGTTGTTGTTGAGACAGGGTCTCATTCTGTTGCCCAGACTGGAGTGCAGTGATGTGATTATGGCTCACTGCAGCCTTGACCTCCCAAGCCCAAGTGATCCTCTGAGTAGCTGGGACTACAGGCGCATGAAACCATGCCTGAGTAATTTTTGTATTTTTTATAGAGACAGGGTTTTGTCATGTTGCCCAGGCTGATCTCAAACTCATGGGCTCAAGCAATCTGCCCACCTCAGCCTCTCAAAGTGCTGGGATTACAGGCGTGAACCACCATGCCTGGCTCCTCACCAAATTTCTTTTTTTTTTTTTAATTTTTTAAAAATTTTATTTTATAGAGATGGGGTTTCACCATGTTGCCCAGGTTAGTCTTGAACTCCTGGGCTCAAGTGATCTGCCCACCTTGGCCTCCCAAAGTGCTGGAATTACAGGCGTGAGCCACTGTGCCCAGCCATTGCCACCAAATTTTTGAGACAAAAAAATTTTATTTTCCGTAGAAAATAAATCCTTTTTCTTAGGGGATGCTGCCCCATTGAGAATAATGTTAAAAGTGATTTTGATTTTCAGATGAAATCAGCACTTCCCAGATTGTGTTTTGTGATGAATTAGTTTTGACATGTTAACAGAATTCCCATGGGGGGCGGGGAATAGTCTAAGGTCGAATTAAAATAGTTTTCTTTTTCTCCTAATTGCATGATTTTTCATAACCTTTAGTGTGTCAATGAATATTTTTCAATTTACTAGAGGAAGATGCATTATTTCCCCAAATGATTTCATTGTGGAGTCCTTTGGAAACTGCTGAACTCACTTGTTTAAAATACACCCCTGTAGGCGTGTTAGATTCTGTGGGTTGCACTTTGAAGATAAAGATAATGTCTGTAATGTGTTCCATTTATAGTAGGATCTAGGCAGCCTTTGGTCACCTAGAAAACTTTGAGTTGCATATATCTTGCTATTATTTGTAAGCATGTCTATTCTACCAGAATGTTATGGATAATTCAACCCTGAGCTGTGAAATTTAATAAACCTAGGAAAAGTTATGAAAAAAATTATGGAAAACGAATACTGCACAACTATATTGCATATCAACCTAAAAGTGGCAGGAAGATGGAGTGGCCAAAATAAGTAAACCTCAGGTTTCCTATGTTGATAATACTGATAAAATTTTTCTTCTGTTAATAGTTCAAATAATTTTTGTAACGGGATTATATGCAAATTAGAGGAGACAGCATTCAATGAAAAATATATGAATGCATCTCTAAAAATATACTAAAATGGACATAGAAATAAATTAGATTCTCTGGAGAAATCTGAAGGAAAATTGACGTTCAGATAGAAATTTCAATGAAATACACAAAAGAATACAAAGAAAACAAATCAATTAAATATGTGGAAACCTTACATTTTAAAATTTTTAGATTCCGGGGGCACATGTGCAGGTTTATTATGTGGATATATTGAGTGATGCTGAGGTGTGGGCTTCTAATGATCCCATTGCCCAAGTATTGAGCATACGACCTGATAGGTAGTTTTTCAACCCTGGTTCCTTTCCCTCCCTCCCTACTTTTGGAGTCCACAATGTCTATTGTTCCTATGTTTGTGTCCATGTGTACCCAGTGTTTAGCTCCCACTTGCAAGTAAGAACATGACTTATTTGGTTTTTTTTCTGTGTTAGTCCACTTAATGTAGTGGCCTCCAGCTGAATCTATTTTGCTGCAAAGGACATGATTTCATTCTTTTTAATGACTGCATAGCATTCCATGGTATATATGTACCACATTTTCTTTATCCGATCCACCATTGATGGGCACTGGGTTGATTCCATGTCTTTGCTATTTTGAATAGTGTTGTGATAAACATGTGAGTGTAGGTATCTTTTTGGTAGAATGATCTATTTTCCTTTGGGTGTATACCCAGTAATGGAATTGTTGGGTTGAATGGTAATTCTATTTTTAGTTCTTTGAGAAATATCCAAACTGTTTTCCACATGGGCTGAGCTATTAATAATTTGCATTCCTGCCACAGTTCATAAGGATTATCTTTTCTTCTCAACCTCACCAATATCTGATATTTTTCATTTATTTATTTATTTTGAGATGGAGTCTCGCTCTGTTGCCCAGACTGGAGTGCAGTGGTGCAATGTCGGTTCACTGCAACCTCTGCCTCTTGGGCTCAAGTGATTCTTTTGCCTCAGCCTCCTGAGTAGCTGGGACTATAGGCATGCGTCACCATACCTGGCTAATTTCTGTATTGTTAGTAGAGACGGGGTTTCACCATATTTGGCCAGTCTGGTCTCGAACTCTTGACCTCATGATCCACCCACCTCGGCCTCGCAAAGTGCTAGGATTACAGGTGTGAGCCACCGTGCCTGGCCTATCTATTATTTTTAAATTTTTAATAATAGCCATTCTGACTGATGGTATTGCATTGTGGTTATAATTTGCGTCTCTCTGATGATTAGTGATGTTGAACAGTTTTTGTATGTTTGCTGGCTGCTGTATGTCTTCTTTTGAGAAGTGTCTATGTCCTTTGCCCATTTTTTAATGGGATTTTTGTTTTTCTCTTGTTGATTTAAGTTCTTTATAGACTCTGGATATTACTCTGTTGTTGGATCCATGGTTTGCAAATATTTTCTCCCATTCTGTAGGTTGTCTGTTTACTCTGTTCATAGTTTCTTTTGCTGTGCAGAAGCTCTTTAGTTTAATTAAGTCCTGTTTGTTTATTTTTTATTTTGTGGCATTTGCTTTGGGGATCTTCATCATAAATTTTTTTCCCTTGGCCAGGGTTTAGAAGGGTATTTCTTGGTTGTCTTCTAGGATTTTTAATAGTTTCAGGTCTTACATTTAAGTCTTTAATTCATCTTGAGTTTATGTTTGTACATGGTAAGAAGTAGGAGTCCAATATTTCTTTCTTCTGCATGTGATTAGCCAGTTTTCCTAGCACTATTTCTTGAAGAAGGTATTTTTTTCCTCATTGTTTATTTTTGTCAACTTTGCTGAAGATCAGTTGGTTTAGGTGTGTGACTTTCTTTCAGGGGTCTCTATTCTGTTTCATTGGTCTGTGTGTATATTTTTGTACCAATACTATGCTGTTTAGGTTACTGTAGCCTTGTAGTATTGTTTGAAGTCAGGTAATGTGATGCCTTTGGCTTTATTCTTTTTGCTTAAGATTGCCTTGGCTATTGGGTCTGCTTTTTTGGTTCCATATGAATTTTAGAGTAGTTTTTCTAATTCTAGGAAAAATGTTACTGGTAATTAGATAGGAAGGCATTGAATCTGTATATTAATTGGAGCAGTATGGACATTTAAAAATACTGATTCTTCCAACTCATGAGCATGGAATGCTTTTCTATTTGTTAATGTTGTCTCTGATTTCTTTCAACAGTGCTTTGTAGTCTTCCTTACAGAGTTGCTTCACCTACTTGGCTAGATGTATTCCAAGGTGCTTTTTTTCCTGTGGCTATTGTAAATGGGATTGTGTTCTTGATTTGGTTCTCAACTTGAATGTTATTGGAGGAGTTCTTCCTCCTTGAATTTTTGTAATAGTTTCAGTTGGGTTGGTACCATCTCTTCTTTGTATGTCTAGTAGAATTCAGCTGTGAATCCAAATGGTCCAGGGCTTTGTTTGATTGGTAGGTTTTTTAAAAAATTACTGATCCAGTTCCATGACTTGTTATTAGTCTGTGCAGAATTTTTTCTTCCTGATTCAATCTTGGAAGGTTGTGTGTTTCCAGGAATGTATCAGTTTCCTCTAGATTTGCTAGTTTGTGTGCATAGAGATGTTAATAGTACTCTCTGAGGATCTTCTGTATTTCTATGAGCTTGGTAGTAATGTCTCCTTTGTCATTTGTAATTGTACTTATTTGGATAGTCTCTCTTTTTTTTCTTTGTTAATCTGGGTAGTGATCTGTCTAGTTTATTGTTTCAAATAACCAATTTTTCATTTCACTGATCCTTTGCATTTTTTTTTTTTTGGATCTCCATTTAGTTCTGCTCTGATTTTAGTTATTTCTTTTCTTCCACTAACTCTGGGTTTAGTTTGTTCTTGGTTTTTTTTTTCAGTTCCTTTAGGTGTGAGGTTAGGTTGTTAATTTGAGATCTTTCTATCTTTTTGACATAAGCATTCAGTGCTATAAACTTTTCTCTTAATACTGCTTTTGCTACATCACAGAGGTTGTGGTACATTGTGTCTCTATTTTCATTTGTTTCAAAGCATTTTTTCATATCTGCCATAATTTTGTTGTTTACCCACATGTCATTCAGGAGGCAGTTTTTTAGTTTCCATGTATTTGTTGGAAACCATTACTTGTTGCTCAAGTGAAGTCCAGAAACTTATTATAGAAGTTTGCAAAGAAGCTCCCCTTGAAGAACTAGGGGGTCTGTTTTTTGGCTGACAAACATTGTAGTTTTATGAATTACATACATTATCATCACTCACAGTGTGCAGAATTACTTAATTTCACATTGCCTTGGTGGCAAGCAATCTGTGATTATAATATCAAAGAACCAGAGAAAATAATGAATGAATATGATAGGCAAAAATAAAGACTCTAGTCTCTATCTCAATATCTAGAACACATCAACCTTCATCAGTAATAGAAACAACATAATTAGATCAAAAGCATACTACACACTTATGTCCACCCTACCTCTCCATTGAAAGTACCCAGCTCCTTTAGCCAGAACATATACCAGACCTTTGACTGATAAGTTTAACAGCATGTTAACAGTTCCAGAGGGTTGAGAAAGGATAAATAATCCACAAATACTTCAAATTATCCTTGTTAACAGTGACTGGTTTCTGTTGTAACTGGACTGAACATGATGAAAAAACATAAAAATGATTTTTTCACATACTGCTGACAAGACCTTAACTTTGTACAAGGTGATGTCATCATCACAGTGTCTCTCAAGGAAAAGGTGGCTGATTTTATGGGAATTTAGGTAGGGGGTTGGTTACCATTCTCATATACAGATTTGCTGGAAGAAAATAAGAAGGAAATAGTGACTATGGCAACTCCATGCCCTGAATCCATCCATAGGATTAGCATTACCATGGTGAGTTTATCTGAGAAATGTAGGGTCATTCCATTCACCGAATTTTCCAAAACATTATTTGGAATGTTTGTCAATAAGAGCAGCTGCTTCTAAAAGTGATTGTACTTTTGAGGGACCTGTGTCCAAGCTAGAAATCATATCTCCTAAAAATTTAAAGGTAGCAAAACTGCCTTAGTGGAGAAAACCTTGGCTACTGTGAAACTCTGATCATCAGTGGTAAATGATCCACAGTGCCAATAATATGTGAAAAACATTATTGAAATTCGCCAAGATCAAATGCAGGTAAAGGAATGTGAGTGTGGACACTTCAGGTTGTTGGTCCCAGGATCCTTCCTGTTGAGTTCAGTAAAATTATAGCTTGTCTCTCCCAGGATATCAAAATAGGTAATTCTACCAAATGTTAATGACAGAACCATGTTATTGCTACTCCAGGACCCGCAAAGGGGAACATTAAGTTATCCTAAATGCAGTTATTTTGAGGGGAGATGCTCCAGCCAGGAAAGAAATTATAAGTGTGTTTAATTAAATGGCTCATTACTTCTCTCACCATTTGAAAGAGTTGAGACATCTTTGTTTTCTTAAGGCAAAACAGCAGAGGATTCCAAAGGGAAACTAGATGATGGATAGGAAGATGCCCATGTTGTTAGAGGCATCTTCCAAAACCCTGATTCTGTCTGGTTAGGACCACCACTGGAGACAAAGACCTGGCATGATGTCCCATCTTGCTAAATACCCAGAACCTTCTCTCCCACACCAGGGCAGTAATTTCCTTACACACCCTTGCGCCAAAAGGGACAAGTGGCCAGTCATCGTGGACAGTTTATGATTATACAAAGGTACTTGGCAATTTATAGTGAAACACTGCTTGAAAAAGCAGTCTTTGTCGCTCCCTGAGAGAATTCTTCCATTTAAGAAGAGCCACAAGAATTCTGTTTTCATTTGCTGGTTAAAAAAGTGAATGGCAAATTGATGATATTTGATACATATAAAATCAGAAGAAAATATTTCAAATTAAAAAAAAGAAAATAAATTACTTAAATATTATCATTTATCACTTTGAAAGGCAAATACATGAAAATTCAATTTTCATGCAATCTGCCTTATGTTTTCTCCCAGGTTAATTAACAAAGGTACAAAAATAAGGAGGAAGAAGAAATAAATGCTGATTACCATAAAAATTCTTGCACTTCTATAAAATCCAAGGGCTCACAACTAAAATGTTGTCAAATGACTTTAGTGTTTTTCTTTCAATATTAATATCTAAGTATTCACTTCCAAATAAAAAGGGAAAGTTTTAGATTTTTCCCCCTCCTCCTATAGAGAAATTCCAATAAAATAACCTGATATTTGGGGTTTTAACAAAATTGTTTTTACATTTTTTGTAGAGATGGGTCTCACTGTGTTGTCCAGGCTGGTCTTGAGTTCCTGGCTTCAAGTGATTCTCCTGCCTTGGCCTTCTAAAATGCTGGAATTATAGGCATGAGCCACTGCACCCAGCTGGTTTGGGGTTTTGTTTGGGTTTTTTGTTTGTTTATTTTTTCAAAATTGTAGTGAAAGACATATTTTTATATCAGTCATGTTTATATTATGTCTGGAAAGCCACTTTTCTTGGGAAATTTAATCTCAAAGCTGCTTCCTCAAAACGAAAGCATCAAATTAAATGTATATGTATATAAGTATGTAGCCCCTTTAATGTGATGCTAATATAGATATCTTATTGAAGTACCTCAACTATTAAACTGAAAACTGTAGATTCTTCTCACTTAAGCTAGTATGACATTTTCTTTTTCTTCTTGGGATCCCTACACTCTTGAGCTACTAGGATTGAGTTCTCAAGGATGCAAGACAAAATGGGAAGTACTCTTAGAGATTCAAGGCAATGGATCTAACATATATTAAATGTCCATCTGTTATAGGCACTGAAATAGATTCTTTATATTTAATTTACTTAATCCCTACATGACTTTATATATTTTTATTCTCCCTTTACAAATAACAAAAATTGAGACTAAGGGAAGTTTTCCAAGATCACGCAACTATTAAGTACTTGAACTTAGATTTTAATCATGGTTAATCTGATACCAAACCAGTTATCATGCCATTTTATATAATCTACAAAGCAGTGTTAATGCAAATTATTTCTATTAGTCAAAAGGATAAATTTCCATAACTTTCAAAACATGATTATACATCCCCTTCCCAAGTTTTGCTCAGAACCCTTCATTTTGGTATTCTGTTTCAGTCATTGTAAAGCCAATGTTTTTATAGTGACCTACAAATCCCTACTTAAGCCTTGTCCCACCTCTTTCTGTTGTCTCTCTAACCTCCTCATTTACTACGTTTCTTCTTGATCATTATGCTTCAACCACTCTGGCATTCTTGCTATTTCTTGAATATGTGAGGCATACCTTTGCCTCAGGCCTATTGCATTGGCTGTCCTCTCTGTCTGGAATGTTCTTCCTTCAGCTATCCACAGGTTTCACTTGCTTTTCTCCTTCAAGTTTTTGCTCAAATGTCATCTTCTCAGTGAGGGCCACCCTGGTAACCCTGCTTAAAATTTTCATGTCACCTACTTCAATTCTCTCTTGTTTTGCTCCTTCTCTCTCTCTCTCTCTCTCTATTTTTTTAGAGATAGGATCTCCTTCTGTTGCCCAGGCTGGAGTGTGGTGGTGCAATCATAGCTCAGTGTATGTAGCCTAGAACTCCTTAGCTCAGGTGATCTTCCTGCCTCAGCCTCCTGTGTAGCTAGGATTACAGGTGTGTGCCAGCATGTCCAGCTAATTTAATTTTTTTTACTTTTATTTTAGTGATGGGGTCTCACTATGTTGTCTAGGCAGGTCTTGAACTCCTGGACTCAGGTGATCCCCCCACCCAGAAGTCTCCCAAAGTGTTGGGATTACGGGCATGAGGCACGATGCCTGGATCTATATTTTTTCGATAGCACTTATCACCTTCCGACATACTGTATAGTTTATTATTATCTGTCCACTCCTTCCTTAGTAGAGTGTAAAATCCATACACTTTTTTTTTTTGGGACAGGGTCTCACTCTGTCGCCCAGGCTAGAGTGCAGTGGTGCTATCACAACTCACTGCAGCCTGGAACTCCATGCCACCATGTGGAGTAGTGCATACTACCACATCTGGCTAATTTTTGTACTTTTTGTAGAAACAGGGTTTTGCCGTGTTGCCCAGGCTGGTCTCAAATTCCTGAGCTCAAGCAGTCCTCCTGCCTCAGCCTCCCAAAGTTCTGGGGTTACTGGTGTGAGCCACTGCACCTGGCTGAGATTTTTATCTGGTTTATTTAATGGTGCAGCCTCAGTGCCTACAGCAGTACTTGGCACAGAGTGCTTAATATATATTTGTTGAATGAACAATCGAATGAATGAATAAGTTCTTATTTCTTCAGAGGTTTTCTGACATCTACAGCAATAGATAGAAGAGTCCCTCGGTGTATTATCAGCAGACAGTGGCCCTGGTATGTAGTGAATAGATCCTGATTTATGTGAGTGATTATATAGTCAGTTCATTTTGGGTAGAGTGACTTCCTTATGGTGATTCTTGAATTAGCAAACATGAAAGATTTTTCTGTTTTAACTTGTATATTTTTCTGTTTTAGCTTATATATTTTTAGTTTTTTTTTTTTTTTTTTTTTTTTAATGGATGGGGGTCTCACTGTGTTACCTAGGCTGGTCTCAAACTCCTAGACTCAAATGATCCTCCCACCTCAGCCTCCTGAGTAGCTGGAACTATAGGCACATGCCACCATACATGGCTGTATTCTTAGATTTTTGGGGTAAATTTTTTCTTTTCATTCTGGAAATTTTAAGATATAAACTAAAGTAGAGCTTTAGCAGTTATCAACACACAGCTAGCCTTATTCCTCCTTGCTTACAGCCACCTCCCGAAGATTATTTTGAAGCAAAATGCTATGGTGGGGAGAAAACATATCATTTCAGTTGTAAGTTATCTGAAAGGTTTCTGATAGACTTGAATATTATTGAAACTCTTAATATTACAGCTCATGATTTGTTCCAAAATATGATTAATCCCTGCTAAAGCAAGTCACTCTTATTCTAGAATTTTACTACGTTTTTATTTTTCCATCTAAGATCTGAACCAGTTTTTTAATTTACAGTTGATCTAAATGAGACTTTCCCACTTTTCATTATAAAGTATTTGTTTATTTTTTAAGAGACTGGCTCTCATTATGTAACCCAGGCTGGCCTCAAAGTCTGAGGCTCAAGCAGTCTTCCTGCCTCAGCCTCCTGAGTAGCTGTCAGTGTATTTATAAGAAATAAAAACAAAAAACAAAAAAGCAAAAAACCTCCTCTTTAAGGTATCTGCTTTTTGTACAAATAGATTTTTTAATAAAATGACTGGATACTTAAAAAGAAAAAGTTGTTTGTTTTTAGGGTAGTGGGATTATGGGTAATATTTAATTTTAAAAAGATTGAACTATCTTTACTATTACTATTAAAAGTAAAAAGTGTTTTGTAATTGAGGGTTCTTTACTTATCTGTGGAATGTGAGATGACCAAATCAGTGGTGCATGAGAAGGGTCAATTTTGTTGTACAAATGGCTGAAGAAGAGCTGGATTTAGCACTTTGTTCAGAGTCAATGAGCTGTGATTTTTATCTGAAAGGTTATAGCTTATTTTTCAAGCCTAAATTCTCTCTATGCTATGGGGTTACTTCAGGCAGTCTCAATGTATGACCAAAGGCAGAGTGTTTAATTTGCTGATAATTATTACAGGCACCTGTAATTCATAGGTATATTTTTAGATTGGGGAGGGGAGGAGGAAGCAAACATTTTGTATAACTATCATAATTTGCACATTATTAAAATAATTATTTTACAGTTAATTAAAATGTTCTAAATTAGAGAACTATCTTATGTATGAATTTTAATATATTGTTAGACTATTAAATTTAGTCTTCATTATTTTCTTAGCTTACCAGTTGTGAAAGTGTAATAATAAATGGGCTGTTTGCTGTAACTAAATTACAGTCCATGTTAAGGAACCTATTCTGCTTAGAAACATTTGAAAGTTTTAAGTGCTGACTAGGAAATTTTAAAATGTTATATTATCTGAAAAAGATTTTCTTGACAGACAAATCAGCATCTCTGCCAGTTTTTGCATCATTATTTTTGGCAGGATAATTAGCTGTAATGCCAGAATTCAGATATATGGTAGTTGGAGTTATAGATGATCCAAAAATTCATTCTCAAACTGTGATTTATCTCACAACCATAGGAAGCAGGGTGTAGATTACAAATAACTAGGTGTATACATGGTTTTAAAGCTACTCAAATAAAAGTAGGTAGCCTAATAAAAGGATGAGAGCTTTTGAACTATTACAATTTTGATTATTTTAAGTTAGCAAAACATTCAAAGCCTTAGCACTCTGTCAAGATTTTGGCAGTACATAATGGTATACATACAGTACAGTAATGCTCAGCATTTCTTGAGGGAAAAGGTATAACTTTGGACAGTGTCTGACATATGTATCTTTTACCCATGAGGGAGTAGATGGAGTTACAGCCGAAAGGAGTTAATTGATAGAATAAGATTTCTGAGAAGGTGGTTGGTAAGGCCAACTTAAATGGTTGTGCATAAAGGATGCTGGGCCAAGTGGGTGAGGAGGGACTGAAATTGTGTGCTTTGTCTGCTAAGCCTGTGCCCTTGTGTAGAGATTGTGTACTTAAAGGAGGAGCCTTTCTCTTAACAAAGTATAACAGCATGAGCTCTTGGAGGCTCTGGTGGACAGAGGTGAGTTCCAGAGGCCAGAAGTGATTGATTCCTATTCCATAACGATAGTAGGAGTGTAGAAAGGAAAATCTAAACAGAGTCTCCTTCAAATACTTGTTTAATATTTTATTCAAGGTAAGAAGATATTTATGTTCTAGTAAAAAATATTGCATACCTCTATATGTTCATAAGAAAATATTTATTAACATGCACAGAACATAGTTTAATATTTTAATTTATATATTTTTTAAAAACTCATTGATATACTACCACTGAAAATTAGGTAGCATTATTTATTCACACTCATTAAGGATTGGGGTAGTGGCCTATACTTGATCTGACACCTCCCTCCCTTTTTGAAGTCATCTCCTGTAGTTTACTTCCTTGTTCATTTCAACCACAGAGAGGTCCTTGTTTCTGTTTTTGGTACTTGCCATTTTCCTCTGCTTAGAATGTTCTGTTCTATCTTTGCATGGCTGTTTCCTTTTTATCCTTTAGGTCTTTTGTACCTCAATGTGGCTTTTCCTTACTTTTAATCTCTATTGGCAACCTCTTTATCCCTCGTCTTCTCTATATGTCCCCCTATGTTTTTCTAAAAATAGTGTTTATTATGTATCATCTTCATTTATATGTTTGGTATCTGTTCCTCCTAGAATGTAAATCCCCTAAGAACAGGGACCTTGTTTGTCTTGTTTACCATTATATCCTTGGTTTCCCAGAACTATACCTGGTATATAATTGGTGCTCAATAATATTGTTGAATAAGTTATTAAAGTCGAAAAGTCTTGTTCAAAATATATTTTCAGGTTATTTTTACGATGTTTGTGTTGGCAACATGCTTCTCACTTTTCTGTATTTTTTTCCTTCATCAATTTTTTTGTGCTGTTTTCTGAACCAGACAGCTTCCTGTGAGGCATATTAAAGATCTCAAATTTAAATTTAAAAAATAAATTACTTGCTCCTTGTTAAATTGTGATTCTAAGAAGAATGAGTAGTTTTTATTGTAATCCCTAAAGCTACCACTAAAAAAGATACAAAGATATATGGTAATAGCACAATAGATAAATTTAAATCAAATACTAAATAATATTCAAATTGTCAAAAAGGCAGGAAATGGGAGACAGAAGAAAATAGAGACAAACAGAAAACAATAAAATGGTAGTCCTAAATCCAAACATATCTATATCTATATGCATATAAGTGGTCTAAATACAAGAACTAAAATGCAGCAATTGTCAGATTCAATAATAATAATAATAAAAAGATCCCACAGTATCTGTCTATACAAGAAACCCACTTTAAATATAATGATACAGACAGATTAAAATAAGAGGATGGGAAAAGATATACCATGCAAATACTAATCAAAAGATACTTGGATGATACCTCACCAAATGGATTTCAGAGCAAGGAAAATTAGTAGGGGCATTACATACTGATAAAGGGGTCTATTTGCCCAGAAGATTCTACCAATTTAAAACATCTGTGTGCCTAACAACAGTGCTTTGAAATACATGGACCAAAAACTGGTAGAAAGGATAAATGGGAAAATCCACTTGTAGGTGGAGACTTCAAGACTCCTTTCCTATTCACTCCAATCACTATCCTAAGTGATAAAGAAAGAAGAGAGAGACCGGGCGTGGTGGCTCACACCTGTCATCCCAGCACTTTGGGAGGCCGAGGTGGGCAGATCACTTGAAGTCAGGAGTCTGAGATCAGCCTGGCCAAAATGGTGAAACCCCGTCTCTACTAAAAATACAAAAATTAGCCGGGTGTGGTGGTATATGCCTGTAGTCCCGGCTACTCAGGAGGCTGAGGCAGGGGAATTGCTTGAACCCGGGAGGCAGAGGTTGCAGTGAGCCAACATCATGCCACTGTACTCCAGCCTGGGTGACAGAGTAAGACTCTGCCTCAAAAAAAAGAAAATCAGCAATTGAATAACACCATCAATCAACTAGATCTAATTGAATTTAAAGAACATATAACCCAACAGAACCAAATATACATTCTTTTCAAATGCTCATGGAACATACCAAGATCAGGGGTCAGCAAATATTTTGTGTAAAGCGCCAGATGGTATACATTTTAGGCATTGTGAGTCATGTGGTCTCTGTCACAACTACTCAATTCTGTCATTGTAGTGCAAACTTAGATAATTCATAAATAAATGGGTGTGACTGTGTTCTGATAAAAGTTTATACATGGACACTGAAATTTGAATTTCATGTAATTTTCACGTGTCATGAGATATTCTTCTTTTGATATTTTCAGCCATTTAAAATGTAAATATAATCCCTAGTACATGGGCCATACAAAAATTGTCAGCAGCTGGATTTGGTGTAAAGGCCGTTGTTTGCACTCCCCTGACCAAGATAAACAATATTCTGGTTCATAAAAGAAACCTTAACACATTTAAAAAAATTGAAATCATACAAAGTCTGTTCTCTGGCAGTAATGGATTTAAACTAGAAAAATATTAAAAAAAAAAAGATGTCTAGAAAGTCTGCAATTATTTAGAAGGTAAACAACGTAGTTCTAAATAATTCATGGGTCAAAGACGTCTCATGAGAAATTGACATAGTTTGAATTAAATGAAAATACAACATAACATAATTTGTGGGATACAGAATACAGGGAAATTTATAGCACTAAAAATAGAGGGAAATTTTTATTATTATTTCTATTTCTATTTTTGAGACAGAGTCTCACTCTGTCTCCCAGGCTGGAGTGCAGAGGCATGATCTCGGCTCACTGCAACCTTTGCCTCCAGGATTCAAGTGATTCTTGTACCTCAGCCTCCCAAAGTAGCTGGGACTACAGGCACACACCACCACAATGCCTGGCTAATTTTTGTATTTTTAGTAGAGGCAGGGTTTCACCATGTTGGGTCTCGAAACTACTGACCTCAGGTGATCTGCCCACCTCGACTTCCCAAAATGCTGAGATGACAGTCATGACCCACTGTGCCTGGCCTAAAAATAGAGGGAAATTTATAGCATTTAAATGGTTATGTCAGAGGCCTTTAAACCAGAGCAACTCCATCTTGAATACAGCTGGGTAAAATGAGGCTGAGACCTACTGGGTTGCATTCCTGGATGGTTAAGGCATTCTAATATGCAGGATAAGATAGGAGGTTGGCACAAGATACAGGTCATAAAGACCTTGCTGATAAAACGGGTTTCAGTAAAGAAGCCAGCAAAACCCTCCAAAACCAAGATGGTGACGAGAGTAACCTCTGGTTGTCCTCACTGACACACTCCCACCAGCCCCATGACAGTTTACAGATGCCATGGCAATATCAGGAAGTTACCCTATATGGTCTAAAAGGAGAGGCACAAATAATCCACCCCTTGTTTAGCATATAATTAAGAAATAACCATAAAAATGGGCAACCAGCAGCTCTCAGGCTGCTCTGTCTATGGAATAGCCATTCTTTTATTCCTTTACTTTCTTAATAAACTTGCTTTCACTTTGCTCAATGGATTCACCCTGAATTCTTTCTTGCACAAGATCAAAGAACCCTCTGTTGGGGTCTGGATCCAGAGCCTTTTCTGTAACACTTAGATTAGAAAAGAACAACTCCTCTGGGTGCGGTGGCTCATGCCTGTAATCCTAGCACTTTGGGAGGCCGAGGCGGGTGGATCATGAGGTCAGGAGTTCGAGACCATCCTGACCAACATGGTGAAACCTCATCTCTACTAAAAATACAAAAAGTAGCCGGGCGTCGTGGTGTGCACGTGTAATCCCAGCTACTTGGGAGGCTGAGGCCGAGGAATTGCTTGAACCCGGGAGGCAGAGGTTGCAGTGAGCCGAGATCACACCACTGCACTCCAGCCTTGGCGACAGAATGAGACTCCAGATCAAGACTCCATCTCAAAAAACAAAACAAAGCAAAACCAAACCAAACAAAAAAAACAACTCAACTCAATAATCTAAGCTTCTGTCTTTGGATTTTCCATCTAGACAGTTTCTTCTTTTCATTATGCTATCGTATGATTTTCTAGTTGATTTGCTATTTCTTTTATCTTGTTCATTCTTAAGGTCTGGGTCCCTACCCCAACTTTCCGTTTGCTCTGCTACAATATGGGTGAATTTTTCTAGACTTCTCTGTGACCAGTTTGTCTTTTCTGAGCTACAGTTTGGTGGTTGGATAGTGCCTTGTACCTGCTTTCTGTACTTGTAAAGTTGGGAATGTGAGGGGAGTAGGGACAGTTATTCAGCAGGGGTTTTGCAAGTTTTTCTAAAGGACATGGGTTTTGTTTCCTCTTTCAGGTTTTATTAAGTGTCCTTGACCAGGGTTCATTCCTCCTAATGAGTAGGTATCCTTTTCCTGTGTGGGATGTGCTCAGGGTTGACATGTTTTTCTCCAATGTGTTATGTAACTTTAGTGCCTTTTCTTCCGTTAGGGAAAAACATCCTACCCCATTTTACTTACTCATTTCCACCTCAATACTTACAGCTTATAACAATTCACATCCTTTGGTGTTTGGTTTTGGTAAATCCCTATTTATTGCTGGGGATAGTTAGCTCTGCCTGTATTTTAAATGATGCGTCTGAGAGTACCTCATTTCCTCACTAGAATCTAGCTTTTTATTTAGAGTTTGTCTACTCTAAAAATATTTTCAGCTGGGTGTGGTGGCTCACGCCTGTAATCCCAGCACTTTGGGAAGCCAAGGTGGGTGGATCACTTGAGGTCAGGAGTTTGAGTCCGGCCTGGCCAACATGGTGAAACCCTGTCTCTACTAAAACTACAAAAATTAACTGGGTGTGGTGGTGCATGCTTGTAGTCCCAGCTACTCAGGAGGCTGAGGCAAGAGTATCGCTTGAACCTAGGAGGCAGAGGTTGCAGCGAGCCCAGATTGCGCCTCTGCTCTCCAGCCTGGGTTACAGAGACTCTGTCTCAAAAAAATAAATAAATAAAAATGAAAATAAAAAGATAGTTTTAGTTTCTTTTCCATGAACCACTGATTCACTTATTCATTTCTTCAGTCTGCTTTTTTCCAAATTGGGGCACCAGTGAGAAACCTCATGATTTTTCTTTTTGTTACCAAAATAAATTAATTATTTATAATGTGCAGCAATAAAATATTTTACATATTTATGGGATACATCTGAGTATTTTTACATGTATAGACTATAATGATCAAGCCAGGGTATTTGGGGTATCCGTCACCTTGGGTATTTATCATTTCTAAGTGTTGGGAACATTTCACATCTGCTCTTCTAGCTACTTTGAAATATATAATATATTGTTGCTAACTATAGTCACGCTACTCTGCTATTAAATATTAGAGCTTATTTCTTCTATCTAACTGTATGTTTGTACCTACTAACCAGTCTCTATGCCACCCTCCCACCCACACTCACCCCACTCTCTGGTATCTATCATCCTATTCACTACTGCGGGACCAACATTTTTAGCTCCTACATATGAGTGAGAACACGTGTTATCTGTCTTTGTGTGTTTGGTGTTTGGTTTTGCTAAATTCCTATTTTTTGGGGGGATAGTTAGCGCTGCCTGTATTTTAAATGATGTGCCTGAGAGTTTGTGTGTCTGGCTTATTTCCCTTAACATAATGACCTCTAGTTCCATGTATGTTGTTGCAAATGACAGGAATTCATTCTTCGGACTGACTAGTATTCCACTGGGTATACCACCATTTTCTTTATTCGTTTGTCTGTTGATAGACACTTAGGTTGGTTCCATATAATGGTGCTATAATAAATATGCCAGTGCAGGAATCCTTTTGATATATAAATTTGTTTTCCTTGGATAAATATCCATTAGTGGGATTGCCAGATCATAGGGTAGTTCTGTTTTTAGTTTTCTAAAAAATGTCTGTGCTGGTTTTCATAGTGGTTTTACTAATTTACATTCCCACCAAGTGTGTATAAGAATTCCCTTTTCTTGGCACCCTCACCAGCATCTGTTATTTTTTTGTCTTTTTAATAACAGCCATTCTAACTGGGGTAAGATGATATCTCATTGAAGTTCTCATTTGCATTTCCCTGATAATTAGTGATGTTGAACTTTTATCTTCATAAACTTGTTAGCCATTTGTTTGTCTTCTTTTAACAAATGTCTATTCAGATCATTTGCCCATTGTTTCAGGGGATTTTTTTTTCTGTTGCATTGTTTGAATTTCTTGTATATTCTGGATATTAGTTTTTTAGGTGAATAATTTGCAAATATTTTCTCCCATTCAACAAGTTGCCTCTTCACTCTGTTGATTGTTTCCTTTGCTGTGCAGGAGCTTTTTGGTTTAATATAGTCCCATTTGTCTATTTTTGTTTTTATTGTCTATGCTTTTGAGGTCTTAGGCATAAAGTCTGCCTACCAGTGTCCTTAAATGTTTCCCCTATGTCTTCTTCCAGTAGTTTTATGGCTTGGGGTCTTATATTTAAGTATTTAATTAATCTTGAGTTGATTTTTGTATATGTAGGGAAGGGTCTAGTTTCATTCCTCTGTGTATAGATATTCAGTTTTCTCAGCACCATTTATCCAAGATCGTGTCCTTTCCCCAATATATGTTCTTGGCACCTTCATTAAAAATTAGTTGGCTGTAAACATGTGGATTTATTTCTTGGTTCCCTATTCTGTTTTGTTGGTCTGTATGTCTGGTTTTATACCAATACCATGCTGTTTTGTTTACTATAGCCTTTTAATATATTTTGAAGTCGGGCAGTATGATGCCTCTCACTTTGTTTGCTCAGGATTGCTTTGGCTATTCATGCTCCTTTCTTGTTCCATGTGAATTTTAGGATTTTTTTTTTGAATTCTGTAAAAAAGACAGTGGTATTTTGATAGGGATTACACTGAATCTGTAGATTGCTTTGGGCAGTTCAGTCATTTTAATGAGATTAATTCTTCCAGTTCATGAGCATGGAATGTCTTTCCATTTGTTTGTGTGTGTACTCTTCCATTTATTTCATTAATGTTTTGTTGTTTTCCTGGTATACATATTTCACCTCCTTGGTTAGAAGTATTACTAGATTTTTTTTGTAACTATTTTAAATGGGATTGCTTTCTTGATTGGTTTCTCAGCTAGTTGATTATTGGTATATGGTAACTACTGATTTTTTTGTATGCAGATTTTGCATACAGTTACTGAATTTACTCATCTAATCCAGGAAGCTTTTGGTGGAATCTTTAGGTTTTTCTAAATATAGGATCATATCAGTAAAGGGGGACAATTTGACTTCCTCTTTTCCAATCTGGATGCGTTTTCTTTCTTTCTCTTCCCTGGTTGCTGTGGCTAGGACTTACAGTATGACATTGAATAGAAGTGGTAAAAGTGGGCAGCCTCGTCTTTTTCTAGATCTTGGAGAAAAGGCTTTTAGCTTTTTTCCCATTCAGTATGATGTTAGCAATGTGTTTGGCCTTTATTATTTTGATGTATGTATAATTATTATTATTATTATTTTGATGTATGTTTCTTCTATTCCTAGTTTGTTGAGAGTTTTTACCATGAAGGGATGCTGAATTTTATCAAATGCTTTTTTTCTGCATCTATTGAGATGATCATATGTTTTTTTTTCTTCATTCTGTTGATGTGATAAGTCACATTTATTGACATTTGCATATCTTGAACTATCCTTGCATCACTGGTATAAATCCCACTTGGTCATGGTCTATTGCCTTTTTGCTGGGCTGCTGGATTCAGTTTGTTAGAATATTGTTGAGGATTTTTTTTTTAATTTAATTTAATTTAATTTATTTTTTTTTTA
>NW_012117655.1:1223791-1257853 GCF_000951035.1 Colobus angolensis palliatus
ACTCCACCCTGTGAGGTGTGGGGTGTCAGACTGCCCCTAGTGGGGGATGTCTCCCAGTTAGGCTACTCAGGGGTCAGTGACCCACTTGAGCAGGCAGTCTGTCCCTTCTCAGATCTCAACCTTGGTGTTGGGAGATCCACTGCTCTCTTCAAAGCTGTCAGACAGAGTCGTTTGCGTCTGCACAGGCCTCTGCTGCTTCCCCTGTTGTTTTTTAGCTCTGCCCTGTCCCCAGAGGCGGAGTCTACAGAGACAGGCAGGTTTCCTTGAGCTGCTGTGAGGTCCACTCAGTTGGAGCTTCCCAGTGGCTTTGTTTACCTACTTAAGCCTCAGCAATGGCGGGCGCCCCTCCCCCAGCCTTGCTGCTGCCTTGCGGTTAGATTGTCGCAGACTGCTGTGTTAGCAAGGAGGGAGGCCCTGTGGGCGTGGGACCCTCCCGGCCAGGTGTGGGATATATTCTCCTGGTGTGCCTGTTTGCTTAAAACACAGTATTGGGGTGGGAGTTACCCGATTTTACAGGTGTTGTGTGTCTCAGTTCCTCTGGCTAGGAAAAGGGATTCCCTTCCCCCTTGCGCTTCCCTGGTGAGGCGATGCCTCGCCCTGCTTCAGCTCTCGCTGGTCAGGCTGCAGCAGCTGACCAGCACCGATTGTCCGGCACTCCCTAGTGAGATGACCCCAGTACCTCAGTTGAAAATGCAGAAGTCACCGGTCTTCTGTGTCGCTCGTGCTGGGAGTTGGAGACTGGAGCTGTTCCTATTCGGCCATCTTGAGGATTTTTATACCTACGTTCACCAGGGATATTGGCCTGTCATTTTCTTTTTTTATTGTGTCATTGTCTGGTTTTAGTATCAGGGCAATGTTGACCTTTTAGAATGAGTTAGGGAGAGCTTCCTCTTCGGTGTTCTGGGATAGTTTCAGGAAGACAGGTGTTAATACTTCTTTCTACATTAATAGAATTTGACTGTGAGTGTATCTAGTCCTGGGCTTTTCTTTGGAGATTTTTATTACAGATTCGATCTTGCTATTCATTACTGGTCTGCTCAGGTTTTTGATTTGTGTTGTTGTTTTGTTTTTTTTTTTTTGAGATGGAGTCTCATTCTGTCAATCAGGCTGGAGTGCAGTGGTATGATCTTGGCTCACTACAACCTCTGCCTCCCAGGTTCAAGCAATTCTCCTGCCTCAGCTTCCTGAGTTGCTGGGATTACAGGCATGCACCAACATGCATGCTAGTTTTTGTATTTTTAGTAGAGATGAGGTTTCACCATGTTGGTCAGGCTGGTCTCGAACCCCTGGCCTCAACTGATCTGCCCCTGTTGGCCTCCCAAAGTGCTGGGATTACAGGCATGAGCCACCATACCCAGCCTACTCAGGTTTTCTATTTCTTCTTGATTCAGTCTTGATGGCATGTATATTCCAGGAATCTATTCATTTCCTCTGGGTTTTTCAGTTTGTTAGTGTAGAGTTGTATATAATAGTCTGTGATCTTTTGTATTTCTGTGGTATCAGTTGTACTGTTTCATTTTTCTGATTTTGTTTATTTGAGTCTTCTCTCTTTTTTTTTCCTTGGTTAGTCTAACTAGCAGTTTAGCAATTTTGTTCATCTTTTTGAAGAACCAACTTTTCATTTTGTTGCTCCTTTGTATTGTTTTCTTTGTCTCTATTTTTTTCAGTTCTGCTTTGATCTTTATTCTTTCTTTCTGCCAGTTTGGGGATTGGTTTGTTCTTGGTTTTCTAGTTCCTTGAATTGTATTGTTAGGTTGCTTTTTTGAAATGTTTCCACCTTTTTGATGTAGGTATTGTAATAAAATTCCCTCTTTGCTGCAACCCAATGCTTGTTCAGGAGCATGTTGTTTAATTTTCCACATATTTGCATAGTTTCCAAAGTTTCTCTTTGTATTGATTTCTACTTTTATTTTATTGTGGTCTGAGAAGGCCCTTGATATCATTTAGATTTTAAAAAATGTTGACGTCTTTTGTGGCCTAACATATCTTAGAGACTATTCTATGTGCTGATAAGAAGAATGTATATTCAGCAGTTGTTTGATAAAATGTTCTGTAAATGTCTTTAGGACCATTTGGTCTAAAGTCTAATTTAAATTGAATGCTTCTTTGTTGATTTTCTGTGTACATGATCTGACTAATACTGAGAATAAGGTGTTGAAGTTCCTTACTATTATTAGATTGGAATCTGTCTCTCTCTTTAGATCTAGTAATATTGCTTTACGAATCTGTGCTGCAGTATTGGATGCACATATGTCTAGAATTATTATATTTTCTTGTGGGACTGATACCTTTATCATCATATAATGACATTCTATGTCTTTTAAAAATGTTTTTGACTCGAAGTCTGTTTTCTCTGATATAAGTATAGCTACTTCTGTTTGCTTCTGGTTTCTGTATATGTGGAATATTTGTTTCCATTCCTTTTCTTTGAGTCTTTATTTGTCTTTATAGGGGAAGTGCATTTCCTGTAGGCAGCATATAATTGGTTCCTGTGTCTTTATCTGTTCAGCCAGTCTCTATCTTTTAAGTGGAGAATTTAATCTATTTACATTCGAGGTTATTATTGACATGTGAGGTTTTTTATTTGTTCTTGTTAATTGTTTTCTTGTGTTTTCTTTATTCTTTGTTTTTTCTTGTGGTTTTCTTTATTCTTTGTTTTTTTTTTTTTTTCCTTTTTCTGTTATTGCTTGTTGTGGTTTGGTAGTTTTTTGTACTGATACCTTTTGAGTCCTTTCTCTTCTTTATTTGTATTTGGTTTACAAGTGAGTCTTATAGTTTCATGTGTTTTCTTGATGGTAAATGTCATCCTTTTCCAGGTTTAGGACTTCCTTGAGCATTTCTTATAGATCTGGTCCAGTGGTGATGAATTCCCTTAGTGTTTGCTTGTCTGGGAAAGACCTTATTTCTTCATTTATGAAGGCTTATTTTGGTGGATATAGTATCCTTGCTTGGCAGTTTCTTTCTTTCAGCTCATTGAATATGTCATTCCATTCTCCTCTGGGGTGTAAGGTTTTAACTGAGAAATCCACTGTTAGTCTGATGGGGTTTCCTTTATAGGTATATAGACACTTGCCTCTTTCTGTTTTTAGAATCCTGTCTTTGTCTTTGAGTTTAGACATTTTGATTATAGTGTGCTGTGGAGTAAGCCTTTTTGCATTTTATCTGTTGGGGTAATCTCTGAACTTCCTGGATCTGCATGTCAGTCTCCTGCCAGACTTGGGAAGTTTTTATCAATTATTTTGTCAAATAGGTTTTCTAGGCCTCTCATTCTCTCTTTGCCCTTGGGGGCACCAGTAATTCAAATATTTGGTTGCTTTATGTTGTCCCAGATGTCACAAAGTCTTTGCTTATTCCTTTAAATCCTTTTTTTCTTTATTTTTCTCTCATTGGACTATTTCAAAAGACTTGTCTTCAAGTTCTGAGATTCTTTCTTCTGCTTGAACTAGTCTGTTGTTGAAGCTTTTGAATGTATTTTGTATTTCAATTAATTCTCCATTCCATAATTTGTTTGATCCTTTTAAAAAAATATCTGTCTGGTAGATTTCTCATTCATATCCTGAATTGTTTTTCTAATTTCTTTGTATTGTTTTTAAGAATTCTTGATGTATCTCATCGAGCCTCTCTAAATGAGCATTTTGAATTCTTTGTCTAAGGTTTTATGAATTTCTTTTCAATTGGTATCTGTTGCTAGAGAATTATTGTGTTTCTTTGGGGTGTCATATTTCCTTGCTTTTTGGTGATTCTTATGTCCTTTTATTGATATCTGTACATCTGGTGTAACTGTTGCTTCTTCCACATTTTTGAATTTGCCTTTGTAGTGGAGGACTTTTTCCTGAAGATGTATCTATGATGTTGGTTGGGTAGGGCACTTTGGTGTTGATTCGGGTACATGCAGTAGTGTAGTTCCTATATGGTTTCTTTGGCTATAAACAGTGTTAGTGGTACCTGTGACTTCCTTGTAGCTTAGGTGCAATTATTAGTGGAGGCTGTGCTGAAGTTTTCCTGGGGACCGGGATGCCAGGTAGGCCAGTCTTTGGGCCCCAGTGGTGGCAGTGGTAGGCTGAAGTGATTATCCTTGAGCCCTGGAGTGGTGTATGGTGATTCTAGTGTTAGCGAGTCCAGATGGCTGGTTCTTGGGCCTCCAGGTGGTTTGCTTGGATGCTGGCACTAGCAGTGGTAGGTCAGGCATGTGGGGATGTTCTTGGGCTCCTAGGCAGCAGGTGTGATTTGGGTGATGGTAGTGGCAGTGGTGGGGCAAACCATTGGAACCCAAGTGGTTCAAGCTGATGTTGGTGGTGGCTTCAATGGGTTGGGAAGACCAATCCTCTGATCCACAGGTGGTATATGTGTTTGGGTACCAGCTATGGTGGTATTGACAGGTTGGGTCAGCCTGATCTCAGACCTCAGGAGGAGTGCTCAGATGTCAACAGCGATGGGCTGGGTTGGGCAATTTTCAGGCACCTGGACAGCGTGCTAAAGTATTAGGGGGACACACTGGTCCAGCAGACTTGTTATCAGGCCCCTGGTAGTGTGTTTAGGCACTAGCTATGATAATAGGGGTGGGGTTGTCTCTAGGCCACCAGAAAAATGCTCAGGTAGGGATAGTGGCAGCTGTGCTGCAGAGGCCTGCCACTAGGGAATGTAGGGCCACTCTTAGTGGGAGCAGCAAAGGTAGACAGTTCTGGGGTGTATGATTTTCTTGCACTTCAGTCCTGCAACAGCTTGCAGCAGCAGAAGTGATCGGATTTGTCTTTGGGGCACATGAAAGTGCTCAGCCACCCCCGCCCTCCTTGGCCTGAGAGTAGCAGCAGTAGCATCGGCTCTAGGGCAGGACACAGTCCTTTGGGGACTAGGGTCTCAGAATGGTACCTTGTGGTAGCTGCTCGAGGCTTAGGGGCCTGTGGGTCACAGTGTCAGCTTCCTCTGTGCAGCAATGCCTCTGCACAATCTTTAGGCAGCTCCCTATGTGAGTCTCAAGGCCCACGAGTGTCAAGAGGAGCTCCTCTAGCTAGGATTGTAAGAGTTTGTGGCAGGAGTGTGGACCCTTGGGGTCTCTTACTTACCTTTTCTCTGTGTCACAGAGCTTCTCCTAGTTTCCAGTGCATCTTGGCCAAGGAGGCTGCCTCATTTCTGTCTCTTTCCTTGCTTTTGGTGCTTCCTAGAACTTCTCTGTTGAATTCTGGTGTTTTCTCCTAGAGGATCTTACTAATTGTAAATATCTATTTGATATTTTGGTTCCTTTCTATGGATGAGGTGCATACTAGTAGGATCTAGTCAGTCATCTTGAATCAACTCGCCTCATGATTTTTCTGAAGCTCTTTCTTTTCTTAGAATCTCTTCTTTGGGGTAGAGATTATAGCCATCTCACACATTTCCTTAGTTATTATTTTTTGAAGATTCATAGCATATTGTTGTTTATCCTTTACTGTTTGGTTTCTTTGCCATTTAAAATATTCTTAAATTGCTTTTGTTAGGCTTTGACAAAGAGAATCTGTGATGTAGTTTTACTCTGCCTTCCACCCAGCTCTCAGAAGACCTATTATGTTTGTACTTAGAAAAATTAATAAAGATATTTCTACTTTAGAAGGTAGAATATAAACCATTTTCAAAAAATAAAATGAGACATATTTGAAAAATTGTTAAAAATATAAGAAGTGCAATGAAAATAACTTGTCAAATTTACAAAGAAAAATAAAACCAGTATATTGAGGATTCAGTTTAAAAAATACCACATACAAACATGTTTCCTGAGAATTTATAAAACTTCATGGAAAACAATGTGGTAATGTATTTCACAATTCTTAAAAATACTTATTTTCTTTCACATAACATTCCAGTTCGTCCTAAGGAAATAACCAGAAATGTTGTTGTATATTATGTATATATACACAACAAAAAGGCATTAGTATTACTATAAACCTTAAACTGAAAAGTGATTAAAATGTTGATCAACAGATGAATGTTTAAGTGTAATTAGAAAATGCTCATTACAAAAAACAGGATAGTAAACTATACATATTATGTGACCCTAGGTTTATAAGAAAAATATATTTATAATAAAGGACAATGAAAGGAAGCACACATTTTAAATTTTATTTTTTAATAACATGTATTTTTTCAAATATTCCATCATGAATATATATTCTTAAATTTAGAGGAAAAATAAAAATAGTAAGATTAAGAGATATCTGTTCTCTGATGGTTCTAGAGCTGGGAAGGGGTGCAGTTGAAGAAAGGTTGGTTAATGGGTATAAAACAGATGGAAGGAAAAAGTGCTAGGGTTGTATAGCGCAGTAGCATGACTATAGTTAACAATAGTCCCATTCGGACTTGTGTTTAAGAGCAGGGTCTCTGAAGACATCCTTGTTGAAGACAGTTTTGTCCAAGGGGACACATAGAGTACTTTGTGGGCATGAAGTAATAGTAGTTATAAATTTGCACAACAGACTTGATCTTTGACCTCTTGGTGATCTTCTTGCCTGTGGCACCTGTCACTTTGTAGGGACAGTGGTCAATTCCAGCCACCAGAGCATGGTTGTAGGGGTGATCTGAAGTGCCTTCATCATTGTTCTACATGATGATGTGATGGCTTTGAGTCCAGAATAGCATCAGGCCAGGACCAGCACCACTCTCCCAGGTGTCACAAACTTGCCCATTTCAACAACAACCAAGTAGGCCTACATCAGAAACGAAGAAAGGGCACTTCTGCTAACTGTATATTTCAAAAAAGAAGATTGGAGATGTTCCCAAAACAAATTATAAATGTTTGAGGTAATAGATATCCTGATTACCCTGATTTGATCATTGCACATTGTATGCATGTATAAAACTATCACATGTACTCCATAAATTTGTATAATTATTTATCAATAAACAAATTAAAGATATCTATTGCGTATGAAAGAAATAGAAAGAAATGAATGCAAACTTAGGAAGTATTCATAAGAGGAAAAAAAAGAGTTTAAAGTGATAAGATAGCAAAAATGGTAAGACAATAATGTACTGTTAAGATTAATCAATTGTAAGATTAATCAATATAAGCCAATTAAAACCAGAAGGTAAAAGATTGAATAATAAAGTGATACAGTATTTAAATAATAAAATAATCTAATAATAATGAATTTTAAAAATAAAACCATACTAAAGTGGGAGAAGTAGATAAGGTAGATACTCAGATTAAATCTTCACATTAACATCCTGTAAGAATGAGAATAAAAAGAGTTTTCTGAGCTGAGGAAGTTTCATAACTTTAGTGACTGAAGATTGCTGAGACATAGAAGACAATATCTATTGCCATTTTCCCCTGGTTTCTCACACTTGAAAAAGCAGCAGCTCTTAGATATTTTAAAAGGAATTTAAGGGGTTTTTGGGTTGTTTGTTTCTTCATTGTCATGTTTTTGGAAGTTCTTAGTTACGGTCTCATTATCATGACCATCTCAGAATGATAGCCTCAGGCCTAGAGTCTACAGGACTTCTGGCTCTCCTACATATAATTAAATGTTCATGTTCTAATTCCAAGTCCCCAGGAGAGAGTATCTAATTGCTTCAGTCATTTATGTTCTGGGGATGGGGTTGGGAGTGAAGGAACAGGGTCAAATAGTACAAAGGATCTGTTCCTTCCAGGGTTATAAGCAGGACAGATTTTCAAAGAAGAAATTATTGGCATCTCTGATACATGTAGTGAATAATTTTAACTTTTATATGTAATGTGAATAATCACAGACAAAACAAAGGTTTTTTTTTTTTTTTAAGTCTCAGTGTCTTGCACTGTACTTGTGAATTATGTGAACACAATAATGGTAGCTTCATAGAGTGGTCACAAAATGGGAACATATTGATGTCTAGATAGAATTGTCTTAAGTAAATCTCTGGATTGAAGATTTCAGCATGTTCTTACTTATTTGTGGGATCTAAGAATCATGTCAGTTGAACTCATGAACACTGAGCGTAGTAGGATGGTTACAGATGCTGGGAAGGGTAGTAGGAGGTTAGGGAGGAAGTGGGGATGGTTAATAGGTACAAAAAAAAAATAGAAAGAATGAATAAGACCTACTATTTGATAGCACAGTCGGGTGACTATAGTCAATAATAAATGTATTTTTAAAATAACTTAAAGAATGTAATTTGATTATTTGTAACTCGAAGGATAAATGCTTGAGGGGATACATACCCCATTATACAAATGTGCTTATTTCACATTGCATGCCTCTATCGAAACATCTCATGTACCCTATAATATATACAACTACTCTGTACCCTCAAAAATTTTAAAAAGTTAAAAAAATTATAAAATGTTATCAAATGATTCTACCCCATAAAATTAAATAAGTATTGTATTTCACCTTTTAAAATCAGTCCATTCATCCTATGTAGACATTTAAACTAAATATTTTAGGAGAACTTCTTTTGTTCTATGTACATATTTAGCATTACTTCCTGTGTAATTTTAAAATCTGAAATTCTTCTAGCATACAGAGTAAGTGGATTATGATATACTGAAGGATTAAGCTTCATTGTCTTGTGTCAGATTAATCTCTCATACGTAGATTGTCACTTGATCTGATAGAAATATGACTGTAATGCACCAAAAAAATATCATGGATAAGTAACCATTTCATTATTTTATGTAGAATGAAGAATGCATGCTTCTTGACTGATTGTATAATTCTCCAAATTAAATTTAAATAAACCTCATAATCATGCATTTTTCTCAGAGTTTCTTAAGGATTCATGGAAAAGATATCTCTGATAGCTTATGTGGTGAAATAGAACAATTTAATATTCTGTGATTCTTCCCACTTTATTAGGGTTAAAGTGTGTTACAGTTAATGAGGATAATTTTGTATTTTTATATGAAAGTTTTTGCATTATTTTAAACTTAAATTTTCTCATCAAACAAGTACAGATAAACTTTTGCATTTAAACAAAATAGTTAATACTCTGAGAACATTACTCCATTTGCTTATATGTTTTTCAATGAAATAGGTAAAATTATATGCATATAAATGAATGTTAAAAGGGAGTGTGAAAAAAAGATAGCAGTGAGGATTATAGCTTGAAATTAATGTATATTTAATAGTTAAAGGAAATTTAAATAAAGTAAAGCACTGTGTTTTTGTCCTAACAGGAGGTTATATGAAAGAGTTTAAATGTGTCATATTTAGGTAAATAGTTCAGCTGTAGAGCAGAAGTATTAACATAAAATTAAATAAAAAGTTGAAAATAAATAGGTGGGCACAGTGGCTCAAGCCTGTAATCCCAGCACTTTGGGAGGCTGAGGCATGAGGATAGTTTGAGTTCAGGAGGTTAAGACCAGCCTGGGTAACATAGTTGAGACCCTGTCTCTATAAAAAATTTAAAATAAGCCAGGTGTGGTGGCATGCACCTATAGTCCCAGCCCATCAGGAGGCTAAGGCAGGAGAACTGCCTGAGCCTGGGAGGTGAGGCTGCAGTGAGCTGCGGTCATGCCTCTGCACTCCAGCCTGAGTGACAAAGCGAGACTCTGTCTCAAAAAAAAAAGTTAAAAGTATTAATAAACTTTTACATAACACATAAACAATATTATGTAATTTATATTAGAATAATTGTGAGAGGATAAAGGAAAACTGCTTTTTTCAAAAAGTTGAGAATAAAAGTAGAATACTGAACTAAATTGTTAAAATCTGATTTTTAAAATGAATTGTGTTTTAAACTTCATGACTTATTTTTTATAAGACCTAATTTTTTTGTTTTGGACAGTCTTACTCTGTCGCCCAGGCTGGAGTGCAGTGGCATGATCTTGGCTCACTGCAACCTCCGCCTCCTGGGTTCAAGCAGTCCTCCTGCCTCAGCTTCCCAAGTGGTAAACTTCATGACTTATTTTTTATAAGACCTAACTTTTATTTTAGACAGAGTCTCGCTCTGTCGCCCAGGCTGGAGTTCAATGGCATGATCTCGGCTCACTGCAACCTCTTCCTCTTAGGTTCAAGTGATCCTCCTGCCTCAGCCTCCCGAGTAGCTGGGACTACAGGCGCTTGGCACCACACCCAGCTATTTTTTGTATTTTTAGTAGAGATGGGGTTTTACCGTATTGACCAGGCTGGTCTTGAACTCCTGACCTTGTGATCCACCCACCTTGGCCCTCAAAGTGCTGGGATTACAGGCATGAGCCACCGCGCCTGGCAAGACCTAATTTTTTTAGAGCAATTTTAAGTTTACAACAAAGTTGAGAGGAAGGTGCAGAGATTTCCGATATATGTACTGTCCCCACACATGCAATAGCTTCCCCTCTATCAACATCCCCCACCAGAATGGTATATTTGTTACAGATGATGACTCTCCATTGATACATCATCACCCAAAGTCCATAGTTTATATTAGGGTTTACTCTTGATGTTGTACATTCTCTGGATCTTGACAAATGTACGATGAGCTGTATCTACTCTATAGTATCATATAAAATAGTTTCACTGCCCTAAGAATCCTCTGTGCTCCACCTATTCATCCCACCTCTTCCTGTAACCCCTGGAACCCACTGATCTTTTTACTGTCTTCATAGTTTTCCAGAATCTCCTTTTCCCAGAATGTCATACTGATGGAATCATACATTATGTAGCCATTTCAGATTGACTTCTTTCACTTGGTATTATGCATTTAAGGTTTCTTCATGTTTTTTCATGGCTTGATAGCTAATTTATTTTAGTGTTGAATAATATTCTATTGTTTGGATGTACTACAGTTTATCCATTCATCTACTGAAGGGCATCTTGATTGCTTCCAAGTTTTGTTACTTATGAATAAAACTTTGATAAACATCCATGTGCAGATTTTTGTGTGGACACACATTTTCCACCCTTTTGGATAAATACCAAGGAGCTCAATTGCTGAATGATATATATGGTAAGAGTATGTCTAGTTTTGTTGAGAAACCACCAAACTTTCGTCCAAACTGCCTGTACCATTTTGTGTTCCCATGTGCAATAAATGATAGTTCTTGTTCCACCTCCTTGTCAGCATTTGGTGCTATCAGTGTTCTGGATTTTGGCCATTCTAATAAGTGTACAGTGGTTATCTTCTTGTTTTAATTTGCATTTCCCTCTTGACATATGACGTGGAGCATCTTTTCATATGCGCTTTTTTTTTGGTATCTATATGTCTTCTCTGGTGAGGTGTCTGTTAAGGTTTTTGGTCCATTTTTTTTTTTTTTTTTTGAGATGGAGTCTTGTTCTGTCACCGAGGCTGGAATACAGTGGTGCGATCTTGGCTCACTGCCAGCTCCGCCTCCCAGGTTCACGCCATTCTCCTGCCTCAGCCTCCTGAGTAGCTGGGACTACAGGTGCCTGCCACAATGCCCGGCTAATTTTTTGTATTTTTAGTAGAGATGGGGTTTCACCGTGTTAGCCAGGATGGTGGTCCATTTTTTAATTGGGTTGTTTTCTTATTTTTGAGTTTTGTGAATTCTTGTATATTTTGGATAACAGTCCTTTATGAGATAGGTCTATTGCAAATATTTTCTCCTAGTCTGTGACCATGTTTTCATTCTCTTGGCAGTGTCTTTTGTAGAGCAGAAATGTTTAATTTTAATGAAATCCAGTTTATTGACTCTTCTTTTATAAGACATGTCTTCAGTGTCACATCCAAAAAGTCAGCACCAAATCTAAAGTCATCTAGGTTTTCTCCTGTTATCTTCTAGGAGCTTTATAGTTTTGTGTTCTACATTGAAGCTTGTGATACATTTTGAGTTAATTCTTTGTAAAGGTCTTCCTCTAAATTCATCTTTTTTTTTTTTGGTAAGAGAAATCTTGCTCTTGTCCCCCAGGTTTGAGTGAAATGGCTTGATCTTGTCTCACTGCAACCTCCGCCTCCCGGGTTCAAACAATTCTCCTGCTTCTGCCTCCCAAGTAGCTGGGATTAAGGTGTCTGCCACCACGCCCAGCTAATTTTTGTTTTTTCTTTAGTAGAGATGGGGTTTCATCATGTTGGCCAGGCTGGTCTCGAACTTCTGACCTCAGGTGATCCTCCCACCTCAGCCTCCCAAAGTGCTGGGATTACAGGCGTGAGCCACCACGCTCGGCCTAGATTCATCTTTTGCATGTGGGTGTCCACTGTTCCAACATAATTTATTGAAAAGGCTATTTATTTATTTATTTTTTTACAGTGTATTGCCTTTGCTCCTTTGTCAAAGATTAGGTGACCATATTTAGTGGCTCTGTTTCTGTGCTCTCTTTTGTATTCCATTGACCTATTTGTCCTTCACCAGTACCACACTGTCTTGATTATTGTAGTGTTACAGTAAGTCTTTAAGTTGAGTAGTGTCAGTCCTCTAACTTTATGCCCCTTCAATATTGTGTTGGCTATTCTGAGTCTTTTGCCTCTCGATATAAACATTAGAATCGGTTTGTTCATATTTATGAAATAACATGCTGGGATTTTGATTGGGATGGCATTGAATTTATAGATCAAGTTGGAAAAACTGATGTCTTGATAATATTAAGTCTTCCTATCTATGAATATGGAATATCTTCTAATTTACTTATAGTTTTTCTCATATAGATCTTGTAAATATTTTGTTAGATTTATACCTATTTCAATTTTTTGGTGCTTATGTAAATGATAATGTGTTTTTTATTTCAAATTCCACTTGTTCATTGCTGGTATATAGGAAAGCAATAGACCTTTGTATATTAGCTTTGTATCCTGCAGCCTTGCTATACTTGCTTATTCCAGTTTTCTTGTGAATTCTTTTGGATTTTCTTCCATGATTAAAAAAAAAAGCAAATTGGTAGTTATGTAACTAGGGTTATAGTTGTAGATTATTAAAACATAGAAATATTCTTAGCAAAATCTTGTTACTTCTGAAAGGCAGCTTTTTTTTGGAGTTATTTTAGGAGATAGCGATCTCAGTGAATTTCAGAGTCTTCAAAGTCATATTAAGGAAAAACTATATGTTACATATATATTTCTAAAAATTGTGATAAATACACACAACATATAATTTGCCATCTTATCCTTTTTAAGTGTACAGCTTAGTGGGCTATGTATATTCACACTGCTGTGCAACCAACCTCCAGAACTTTTTTTATCTTGCAAAACTTGAACTCTCTACCCATTAAATAACAACTCACAATTTTCCTCTCCCCTTATCCCCTGGCAACTACCATTCTACTTTTTGTTTTTATGAATTTGACTACTTTGGATACCTCGTATAGGTGGAATCATACAATGTTTGTCTTTTTGTGACTAACTTATTCCCTTAGCATAATATATTCAAGGTTCATGTATGTTGTAGCATGTGTCACAATTTACTGCCTTTTTAAGGCTCAGTGTTCTTGTGTGTTTGTGTGTGTGTGTGTGTGTGTGTACAGATATACACCACATTTTGTTTATGTATCTGTCAGTGGACATTTGGGTTCTTTTTGCCTTTTGGCCATTGTGAATAACAATACTGTTATTAACATGGGTGTACAAATATCTGAGTCACTACTTTGAATTCTTTTAGGTATATACTGGAAGTGGAATTGTTGGATCATATGATCATTGTATTTTCCATTTTTTGAGGAATCAACGTACTGTTTTCTGTAGTGGCCGTGCAATTTTAGCTTTCTACCAACAGTGTATAAATGTTCCACTTCCCTGCTATAACAAAATAACACTTGTTATTTTCTTTCTTCCTTTTATAATATAATAGCCATCCTAAGGTATGTAAAGTAGTATGTGATTGTGGTTTTGATTTTCATTTCCACTAGCGACTACATTAGTAGTGTTGAGCATTATTTCATGTGCTCATTGGCCATTTGTATATCTTCTTTGGAGAAATGTCTGTTCAAGTTCTTTGCCCATTTAAAAATATTTTGCTATTTTTTGTATGAGTTGTAGGAGTTCTTTATATAGTCTAGATATTAAGCCCTTATCAGATATGATTTGCAAATGTTTTCTTCCATTTCATAGACTGCTTTTTCAGTCTGCTGGTAGTGTCCTTTGATGCACAGAAGTTTTTGATTTGGAGTCCAATTTATCCATTTTTACTTTTGTTGCTGGGCTTTGTGTCATATCCAAGAAATCATCGCCAAATCAAATGTAATGAAGCTTCTGTTTTCTTCTAAGAGTTTTATATTTTTAGGTCTTATGTGTTTGGGTCTTTGATCAATTTTGAGTTGTTTTTGTATATGGCATAAGGTAAGAGTCCAACTTCATTCTTTTGCAGATATCCAGTTTTCCCAGCAGCAGCGTTTGTTGAAAAGACTGCCCTTTCCCTCCCCATTTAATGGTCTTGGCACCCTTATCAAAAATAATTTGACCATATACTCTAAGGTTTATTTCTCGGCTCTGTATTTGTTCCATTGGTCTGTATGTCTGTGTGTATATATATATTTTAAAATAATATAGTTAATTAGTAACTTTTTTTTTTTTGATACAGAGTCTCCCTCTGTCACCCAGCCTAGAGTGCAGTGGCGCAATCTTGGCTCACTGCAACCTCCACCTCCCGGGTTCAAGCGATTCTCCTGCCTCAGCCTCCCTGAGTAGATGGGACTACAGGTGTGCACCACATGCCCAACTAATTTTTGTATTTTTAGTAGAGATGGGGTTTCGCCATATTGGCCAGGCTGTTCTTGAACTCCTGACCTCAGGTGATCTGCCCACCTCAGCCTCCCAAAGTGCTGGAATTACAGGCGTGAGCCACCGAGCCTGGCCAATTAGTATGTTTTAAAATAAAGTCTTAGTTGTAAATTTGACAGTCTTTACTAACTTAGAGATGGTGAAACTTCACCTCCATTCTCTTAGGGTCCTGACTGGGCCCAATAGCTAAACTGATATAAGTTAGATTAACAGGAGAAAAGCATGCACTTCTATTCAATACAAGTTTTATGTGGCATGGGAGCCTTCATAAAGGAATGAAGAACTGAAGAAGCTGTTAGAGTCAATTACTTAAATACTGAATTGGGCAAAGAATAGTAAGTTGGGAAAATGTGATAAGGCAAAGGGGATTAGGCTAGGATAGTTAATTGTGTACGTAAGTAGCCAAGAAGATAAGGGTTGGTATAACTAGGTTTGTTTGTACAGAATTCCTTTGGCCTCAGCTTTTTGTCCTCGATGATAAGAATGTTGCATCTTTTATATAGGAATTTCATTTCTTGCCTTAGGAACCAGCATGAATGTCACAGTGATCTTTTTTTCACCTGCTGTTTTTGAAGTGCTATATTAACTTAAATAGTTAATATGCCAGAATGGTATAAGTTTTTTCGTTAGTGAGTCCTGAGATTTTCTTTTACTTTTCACAGTATCCATAGAAAAATCTTGCTCCTACCCCATCTTCATCAGTCCCATTTCCCCTGCATCCTATAGGTAACCACATCATAAGGAAATACACATACATAAATCCTATTGTTTCTCCTTTTTTAATCTATCTGTTAGTTTCTACTGTCCTAATTATAGCACAATTTTACTTTTTAGGTTCTATGATTTGAAGAGTGGTATGGCTATATATTATAGCTTCTAAGTTGTTACCATATTTTGGAGCAAATGTATTATTATTTTTATTATTAATTTACATTTAACATGAATCATGATCCTAAAAGCATCAAAATGTCTTCATAACATCCTACAAAGAAGAGAGAACAGCACTGCTGTTCTACACTGTGGCTCTTGCCCAGTCTATAGTTACAAGAAATAGTTCTTTAGTTGTTGTGATGCCCTGGGTAGGCTTCATTCTTAAGTAATGTACTTTGTCTATAGTAACTCCCTGCAAATATGTATATGTGCACAGAATATCCTGAAGATACACGGTGAGATTTGGTTGCCTTTGTTCTCTGAAGCCCTTTTTTTTTGGAGACAGAGTCTCACTCTGTCACCCAGGCTGGAGACCAGTGGTGCAATCTTGGCTCACTGTAACCTCTGCCTTCTGAATTCAAGTGATTCTCCTGCCCCAGCCTCCCAAGTAGCTGGGACTACAGGCATGTGCCACCATGCCCAGCTAATTTTTTTTGTATTTTTAGTGGAGATGGGGTTTCACCATGTTAGCCAGGATGGTCTCGATCTCCTGACCTCATGATCTGTCCACCTTGGCCTCCCAAAGTTCTGGGATTATAGGCATGAGCCACCGCGCCCCGGTCTCCTCTCTGAAGTCTTTATGGCTGTTGTTTCTATTATTGTTCCCAGCAAGAACTGGAACTGACCTGATGTCATGATCTATGAATATAATTTTTAATTAAGGAAAAAGTACCAGGAAATCTCATGTCATTGTAGACCTGCTTCGCTGAATACCATTTAGCAGTCTATACTCCAGCCACCAGGCATATTGGCTGTGCAATGATGCCTCCACGATAACTAACAGTGAGGAGTAAAAGTTGGGCTTAGATACTCTGGCTCTTGCATAGGTCAAGGGGTATGTTGTGTTCTTGTAACAAATCCCACATATACATACATATGCATATTGTTCCACAAGCATCCCCAAGCAGAAACCAAGGTTAGGTGCAGAATAACCTCAAAAAATTTTGGTTGCTAGGCTGTAGATGAGTCTTTCTGAGGCTGGTATTTTGACAGTATGGGCTCCATTGTTTCTCAACTGCTGTGTTGCGCTGCATCAATTGTTTCACTATATTATCACTAAAAGCTTGGTCTCCCTAAAAACATTAACTTCTTAGGGCCTGTGTGCCAATGGGGGCTTTTGGACTTGACTTCATCTTTTTGGGGGGATAGAGTCCCTTTCCCCTCTGTAGTATTGGGTTATTAGTGAATCAACCCTGAAGAGGTAAACGGTTGGAGCCTCAGCCTCCCAAGAGGCTGTCACTGGAGAATGGTCTCCCTGACCTCAGCCCTTGGGCATTTCCACAGCACATTTTCCCCCTAACCCCTCTACTCCTGCTGAATGCCTACCTAACTCTTAAAATAGGAAAGCTGGGAACTCCACTCAAAACCATACAAAAAACCAGTTTGTACATTTGGACACCTCCCGAGCACTCACAGTCCCTGGGTTTCTCTTTTCCAGCAGTAGACAGTCACTCTCATTCAGTTTAAGTGATTTATTGATGTCTCAGCTAAACTTGCTATTGTTTCAGGACATTTCAGTCACCAAGGTTTTTAAAGAAGAGCATTCTGTACCAGAGGAGCCGTGCTGCTTCCTTGTGTCTGCTAATGTGTGCTTAGCCAGCCTCATTCTTCTTCAGCTTTTCCACTTTGGCAACATAGATCCTCATGGCATCCATCTTAAACATCCCTTTGTTCACATTCCATGCCTCCTACTTGGCCTTGGCTTTCACATCTGAGGCTGAAGGGGCAGGAATGTTGCAGTTGCTCTGGGTGGGCTGTTGGTAGAAGCTATACACCAGCAGTTTTCTCCTGATCGCACACAGTACCCTTCAGCTGCTTGAGGGCAGTGCAGGCCAGCTCAAACTCCACTTGGCACATTGTGGGAGGGAAGGCCAGGCCCCTCTGTCCTTTCTAGGTGAAACCTGGTGCTAAAAAGTTCATCAGGTTTCTTCATCGATAGAGTGGGGATGATGATGATGATATATCTTCCTCACTGAATTTTGGGGGACTTTTCATTGAGAATCCCTATGTACAGTGTCTGGTACAGGGCTATGTGTGTTGTAGCACTGATCAAACTCTCAGTAGAGAGTGGTATAATTTAACTCCTTAACAAACATTTCAAAATAGTAAGAAGAAAGTATAATACCAAGTTTTGGTTACATAGCCTTTTAACGAAGCAAAAACTTTTAGACATTAGCATTCCAAACAAAGTTTATTCTAGCAATAAGACACAATGTGATAGTGAATATAAATTACTGTGGAAATTACTTCAGATCTGAGAAATGTGGAAAATAGTTGAAAAAGCTCATGGGTCTCTTCCTGAAGGACAACCTGTGAACCTGTCAGTGCTAGGAGAGATACTACCCAGCTGTTCCTGCCTATACCACTCTTTTTACTTTATAGCTATGGTAGCCCCTTCATAATCCTTTCAGGTTCTGGCAAAGCAGGAATATCAATTTACTGTAATGTTTAATAAACATTCTCAGATTTACAACATCTGGGAAATAACAGCACTTATAAATCATGGACATTATCAAAGATCATTCATAATATATTCTTACTATCTAAACTTGGTTTTCTGTACATTTAATTTTTCTAGAGGTATGTGAAGTGGGGAAAATGGGTACTTTAAGAACTATGATTTGTTTAATTTTCACCTAGATAATTGACAAACATGGATTAATATTATTATGTAGAACAACATAGATGTATCAGTATCCATATTTTACCTTTAATATCTCACAGGAATAGTATTTTGGGTTAATGACTATTTACCCAGAAAATCTGGAGAAAATTTTGCAATCTCGATAACACCCTATATTTTTAAATACAATTTTTTCTCTAAAAACTAGTTAACTTTTGATTATCTGTGTGATAAAGAAGGTTGGGAATAGGAGAATGAAAATTTGCTGGTAACTCAGTTTGGCTTACATGTTATACATTATTAAAATTTTTTCAGCGCAATAACAAAATGAAAAATCTAATTTGAGTTTCACCTTTTTTTGTCATATCCTCTGGAAGATGTACAGATAAATGGGAAGTAGAAAGAAAAATTTGAAGTATAAAAGCCTTAAGTCTGATTAACTTTGAACTTTAAGATTTAATTATATAATGTAATTATTGTTTAATGTTAAACAATGTTGATTATTATAGATGTCTATAATTTTTTTTTTTTTTTGAGACTAAGTCTCACTGTGTCGCCCAGACTGGAGTGTAGTGGCATGATCTCGGCTCACTGCAACCTCTGCCCTCCAGGTTCATGCCATTCTCCTGCCTCAACCTCCCAAGTAGTTGGGACTACAGGTGCATGCCGCCACGCCTGGCGAATTTTTTTATTTTTATAGAGACGGGGTTTTACCGTGTTGTCTAGGATAGTCTCGATCTCCTGACCTCGTGATCAGCCCACCTTGGCCTCCCAAAGTGCTGGGATTACAGGCATAAGCCACCGCGCCCGGCCTATAGATGTCTATAATTGTGAAATATCAGTGATCTGCTAAAGAATGGGTGTCGATAACTGTGAAGGGTATGAGATTTTACCCTACTTACTAGCTAACAAGTTACCACACTATAGTTTCATGGATGCTGTTAGAAGACATGAGACTCCTAAGTCAGAGACAAATGATAGTAACCAGGGTATAGGCATTTTTTTTCTTTTCTTTTTTTTCATGGATTTTCTGAGCCCTATTCCTATAGAGCAATGTTAAGAGGGCTAGATGACACCTGCACACTCAATGGGCAGTGTAAAGGAGAGGTATTCTGAGCTTAAAGAACTCAAATTTCATGTAATAGTTGATAAGCATGCCTGCCCCTTTCTCCAGAGGGAAACAGTATCTGTGTTCTAAGGGGCAGTCAGGGCAAATTACTCATAGCAGTAATTTGAGACAACCATGGAGAATTGTCTTCTAACAATGGGTCTGGGCTGAAAATTTGCATTATAAGTACTATATTTGTAATGTAAGTTAATAATGTAAACAAGAGCAGAAGAGGACTTTCTTTCTTTCTTTTTTTTTTTGGAGATAGGGTCACTCTCTGTTGCCCAGGTTAGTGTAGTGGCGTGATCAGGGCTCACTGTAGCCTTGAACTCCTGGGCTCAAGCAGTTCTCCTGCCTCAGCTTCACAAGCATGTACCACCATGCCTGGCTAATTTTTAAAATATTTTCTAGAGACAGCATTTCACTATGTTGCACAGGCTATTCTTGAACTCCTGGGCTCAAGTGATCCTTCAGCCTTGCCCTCCTAAAGCACTGGGACTACAGACGTGAGCACTACGCCTGCCCCCTACTGCCCCTTTTTTAAAGTACCTGGGAGAACAAAGTTTAAATATTCTATTTTTGTAGCACCTAATTAATGTACAATTTAAGACACTTTCAAAATTTTACATTATTGAAAATAAGTAGGTTAAGGACTTTTACTTAGGATCACTTTGCTGTTATGCTGCATATTTTTGAAATAATAAAACTTTATTTTGAAAACACTCAAAACTCTTAACTAATTTATACAATTCATACTGTCTCTTATTAAAAATCCACACGGGGGATTTTAAGTCTGTATCAGGCCATGAAAAAGTTTAGATATGAAGAAGGCAGGTTTCTTTTTTTCTTAATGTTTACACCAGACCAAAGTGAATCATTCTCAGAGAACCACCATCTCTGATTTCCTGCAAATAAACAAATAAAAATAATTAAAATAATGTTTAAGCAGAGTAAGAAGTAATTGACTTAACATTTGTATCTTTATTATTTTTAAGTACTTAAAAAGAGTGAAACAAAATAGTTTAAAATGTACTGCACATAGATACATAAGAGAAATGTATCTTACCTGACTTGATCATCAAAATTTTGATATGATATTCATAAAAACTAATCAAGAAATAATAAGCATTAAGAGGCAAAGAAAGGACAGGATAGTAATTGAAATTTAGAAGCATCTGAGGATTCCTCCAATGAAAAATTGCAAACTGTGGGTCATCATTTGGATTCTACAGTGTGATTTTAAAATATTGTGTATTCTAAAAGGTATTATATAACATATTTCCTAATTTTGGGTGTTTTACTGAGTATTTGATAGTGGCTCTTGAGGTAATGGCTTATAAAATAGAAAAGACTGTGGTTTTATAAGACTTTCATAAAATTTTATGAAGCTTCAAAGAAATATTGACAACAACTTCATCTATTTCCCATTTATTATTCTTTCTTTTGCACTTTCCGCCCAACCCTATCAGTTACACAAAAACAGAAGATTTTATGGGCTTCTGAAGTTGGATGATGTGTGAAGATAAGACTAAAGATGAGTAATATTATGTGAAAAATAATATTTTATTTTTAATTAAAAAATGTGGGGACATTTTTTAAAATTTGAAGATAACCTACTTAGAGTTGAAATGGTAAAAGTAAAAGGTAAAGAGAGTAGGGATAATAGCACTTACACTATCATGTCATAATTGGAGACATTTTACTTAAAGTATAGGTGAAAATAATTTTTAAAAATAAATTTATTCTGTAAGTTATATCTTAAAAGTTATTTTTACTAAGAGAAGCCTTTCAGAAAGTCTGCATTTATACTATTTTAAGTAGTCACATCTCAAAGGAAACAGATATGGGGCTAAAAAATAAGGGCAACACATGTATGTAGGTATGTGCCTGTAGATCTTGATGTACACAAAATTGAAAAAAAAAAAAAAACCTGGAAAAACAGGTAGCAAGAAGAATGCGTAATTTAATAGTGCCTGGGGCTTGAGTGTGTGCTGGCAAGTTTCAGGCTTTTAGGTAGCTTTCAATTTAAAAAGAAAACTAAGCACTGTCATTTTAAAAACATAAGCTTCAATTCTTGGCTTATAAACTACCATATCAAAGTCTAGTTTCTATACCATGAGAATGGTCATTGAGAAAATGAGTTAGGTTTTGGCCTTGTTCATCAACTGACAGAGATCCTAGGTAAATTATTTTATTTTCCTAATATCTAAATATACTTGTTGCTAGAAGGCTGATGGCATACCTAAGAAGTATCATGTCGTTCAGCCATGTTGTTGATGTTATGTAGTGTCTTCTATCCATGATTTAATCCTCTTTTACCTTAGGAATTACATTTTAAAAAGGTAAGAATCATAGAATTAACTTCTCAAGATCCTCCAGGATTTAAAAAAACAAAAAATATTCCTTTGGAGGATTTCCTTTAAAATCTATTGCATTTTAAAAAGACGTCAGGGCATTTCCAAGGTTTCCAATGCTATATAACCTTGACTTATACTCTATGTACCTTAGAGGGATATTTTGAAGATTTATAAAAGAATTTATTTTACATTCAATTTTTTAAACATTATTTGAAGTAAAACATAATCATTCAATAAAATTTGGAAAACAGAAAAGTATGAAACTTTACCCATAGTCCTACCAGTTATACAAAACTAAAGTTAACATGAATTTACTTCTAGTCTCTTTTTCTCCACGTTTTATTTATTTTAAACACAGCTCGAATTATATTGTATATGTAGTTCTGTATCTTTTTTCTTTTTTTGGCCTCACAACACTTCAAAACTTTTCAATGTTCCTACATAGTCTGTTTTTAATGGCTGAATTTTATTATTCCATTAAATACTATAGCTTTATTTAACCACTCCTTTTTTGGTTAAATTTATATTGTTTCCAATTTCTTCTTTTTCATAAATAACCCTATGATAGATTTTCTTAGGCATGTAGTTTTTTTTTTTTTCCTGTTTGTAGGATTATTTCCTTGGTATAGAACTGTAGAAATAGAATTATTGGACCAAAAGCTTATGAAATTTTAAGCTTCTGGATAAACACTGTAGAATTGGTAGTTTTGCTTTGTTTGTTTCCTAGTTTGGGAGGAGGTGATTTTGTTCAATAATAGGAAGTTGTGGTTCCAAGGAAGACTGATCTTCATTTTCTTGTTAATGTGTTGAAATTGTGCTCAGCCTTGACTGAATGAAACTACATGTTAATTCCTGTAGTAATTTTACAGCAACAAAAGGGTTTTCCCCAGTCCCTCATTGCTTTCTACATATGGTTAAGTGCATTTTCTGAGCCACACCCTTTTGCTGTTACCTAATGTTGGGTGATATCAGGTCACTTTCCTTTAAATGTGCACAGACTTTTGTAAGTAAATTCAGCAGACAGGTTAAGCTTTGCTTTGCTATAAACTGGATTTTGACATGTTGCTCACTTAATACAGATTTTTAAATTTTAATACAGGAAGTGATCATCTCACAGTTTATTATGTTCGGTTTCCTCTCTGTTACTAATGGTCTCTCTTGACGTTTCTGATTTGGTTTAATAATAATTAAATCCCAGAAGTGTAATATTTTAGAGATGGAAGAAATCTTAAAACTCCCTAATCTGAAATTCTTCTATTTTATAGATGAACAAGTTGAGGCTCATATGGGTTAAGTGTTTCGTCCAAAGTTAGTTCGTGGCAGAGTTGGGATTATAATTTTGCTCTTATTTCTCTGTGAAGTGTTTTTTATTTTTTTTCCACTATAGTTTTTTAATGTACTAACAATACTAGTTCCACAGGCTGCTATATGATTAACTCCTCTGATTCTCTATTCCTATCATTTAAGGCTTTTGCTTGTAAGCATGCTAGCTAGTGGTCCACCCTATGTGGCAGGAGATGCTTTTCTGAGTAAGCTGACCAGCTATTCAAGTTTCACTGCTGAACATTGTGAAATTGAACTCTGCTTCTTGCATATTTGGTATCATATATAGGTTTCTTTTTCATCAACATTGCAGTTTGGTACTTGACATTTTTGTAGAACATGCAGTCTCCAACTGACTACAGTCTAGCACTTGCCAAAGGTTGGCTTGAGGCTTCTGGTACGTAAGAGAGACAAGTTGATAGATAAGCTAACTAACTTTCTAACTTCTGTGTTAAGTAAGCCATCAGAAAGGAATGTACTTAGAACTTGTCATTTCACCTTTCTACAGGAATGCCTTTAGTGAATTATGCTTTAATATAATTATTTCGCCTTATAAAGAAGAGTTATAAGAAACATCTATGTGACTAGAATGTCTATCCTTTTCAAACCTCCAAGACATGTTTAGTTTGTTTTTCAGTTAAAAATTTAGAGATTGGGTCTTGCTAGGTTCTCAATGCTGGCCTAAAATTCCTGGGCTCAAGCAGTTCCCCGACCTCAGCCTCCAGAGGAGCTGGGACTATAAAGATACACTACCACACCCAGCTTGCTTTTCAGTTCTTAATTTTTATTTTGTTTTTTTATACACGCACACACACACACACATATATACGTATATATATACACGCACATACACATACATGATATTTACATGTTGACAATTACATTAATAGAGCATCTTGAAGTATAAGTGTGTAACCTCTAAAAATGATAAAGTAGCACAATTTACTACTCTGGAGGCTGCGGCAGGAGAATCACTTGAACCCGGGAGACAGAGGTTGCAGTGAGCTGAGATCACACCTCTGCACTCCGGCCTGGGTGACAGAATGATACTCCACCTCAAAAATAAATAAATAAATAAATAAATGAATATAAGATTTCTTTCAGACAGTATGCCAATGAATAGTACAAACAAGATAACATAGGTATGTAACTATATGATTTATTACCCTTGACTAAGAGCAAAGTCAGTGGGAGGAAACAAGAGGTATGCCCCATACCTAGAAACTCACTCAAACGTGTAGCCCCAAGATAACCTCTAAATTTACCTATTAAAGTTTAAAGGAGAATTAAAACTTTTTCCTTCCGTTTCTGTCGTTAGCACAAATTTTTTCCAGAATGTTCCCGAGAGGTAACTAGACCACTAGTGGTTTCATTTCTTTCTTTTCCCTTTCCTTTGTTTTGTATTGTGGTAAAATATATGTAACATAAAATTTACTACTTTATTTTTTAAGTGTATACTTTAGTGGGATTAGGCACATTCACGTCATCGTGTAACCATCACCACTCTCCATCTCCAGAATGAACTTTGTAATCATTCCAAACTGAAATTCTGTACTCATTAAATAACAATTTCCCATTTTGTACTTCCTTTAGCCTCTGATAACCACTGTTCTACTTTTTTGAGATGGAATTTCGCTCTTGTTGCCCAGGCTGGAGTGCAGTGGCGCAATCTTGGCTCACCGCAACCTCCGCCTCCTGGGTTCAAATTATTATCCTGCCTCAAACTCCTGAGTAGCTGGGATTACAGGCATGTGCCACCATGCCCTGCTAAATTTGTATTTTTATTAGAGATGGGGTTTCTCCATGTTGGTCAGGCTGGTCTCGAACTCCTGACCTCAGGTGATCCACCCACCTTGGCCTCTGAAAGTGCTGGGATTACAGGCGTGAGCCACTGCGCCTGGTATTCTACGTTGTGTCTCTAAGAATTTGACTATTCCAGGTGCTTCATATAAGTGGAGTAATAAAATATTTGTCCTTTTGAGCCTTTACTTATTTCAGGTCTTTATTTATTTCGCTTAGCGTAATGTCTGCAAAGTTCATCCATGCCGTAGCAGGTATCAGAATTTCATTCTCTTTTTAGGGCTGAATAATATTTCATTATATGTATATACCACCTTTTGTTTGTTCATTCATCTGTCAGTGACCATTTTGGTTGTTTTCACCTTTTGGATATTGCGACTAATGTTGCTATGAACGTGGGTGTAAAAATATCTGTTCTTGTCCCTCCTTTCAATTCTTTGGGTGTATACCAGAAGTAAAATTGCTGGATCATATAATGGTTTTATGTTTAATTTTTTTAGGAACTACCACACTGTTTTCCACGGCAATACCATTTTATATTCCCACTGGCAATGTACAAATGTTCTAGTTTCTCCACATCCTTATCAACACTTTTTGCTTTCTGTTTTTTGATAATGGCCATCTTACCGCTTCTCAGCCTTTTGACTAAAATCAAATAATGGCCTTCCCAATGCTGGGAATTTTCTAACAATTAGTGATGTTGAACATCATTTCACGTACTTTTTGTCCATTTGTTTATCTTGGAAGTTCTTTGTACATTAAATTTTTTTATTGGGTTATAGTTCTTTCTATATTCTGGTTATTTGTCACTTATTATATATGTGATTTGCAAATACAGTTGTCCCTCAGTATTTGTGGGGGTTGGTTCCAGGACTCCCTACAGATACTAAAATCTGCAGATGCTTATGTCCCTGTTATTAAATGCGTAGTATTTGCATATAATCTATATACATCCTCACATATACTTTAATCTCTGCATTACTTATAATACCTAATACAATGTAATTATTATGTAAATCATTATTATACTGTATTATTTACGGAATAATTTACAAGAAAAAAAGTCTGTACATGTTCAGTACAGACAGTTTTTTCCCAAATGTTTTCAATCTGTTGTTGGTGGAATCCACAGATGAGAAGCCCATGGATACAGAGGGCCAACTGTATTTTCTCCTGTTGTGTGGGTTGCCTTTTTACTCTGTTGATAGTATCCTTTGATGGACAAACAATAATTTTAATGAAGTCTAATTCATCTGTTTTTTTTTTGTTGTTTTTATTGCCTGTACTTTTGGTGCCTCACCTGTGAAATCATTGCCAAATTCGATGTTACATTTTCTCCTATGTTTTCTTCCAAGAGAATTATAGTTTTAGGCCTGTGTGTAGATCTTTGATACATTTTGAGTTGATTTTTGTATACAGTGTAAGGTAAGAGTCTAACTTCATACTTTTGCATATGGACATCCTGTTTTTCCAGCAACATTTGATGAAAAGAATGTCTTTTCCCCCATTAAATGGTCTTGGCACCCTTGTCAGAAATCATTTATCCACATATACAAAGGTTTTATTTAGGTTCTCAATTCTGTTCCATGGTTCTATATGTCTGTCTTTATGCTAGTACCATATTTTGATTCCTGTAGCTTTGTAGTAAATTTTGAAGTCAGAAAGTGTGAGTTCTTCAACTTTATTGTTTGTTTTCAAGATTGATTTGGCTTTTCAAGGTCCCTTGATTTTCCGTATTAATTTAAGGATGAGCATTTTTTTTTTCTTTCTGTTTCTGCAAAGATATATTGAGATTTTGATAGGAATTGAGTGGAGAGTTCTATATGTGTCTTTTCCATCTAATTGGTCTGTAGTGTTGTTCAGGTCTTCTGTTGTCCTTATTGATCTTCTGTCTTGTTGTCCTATTATCGAAAGCAGATTATTGAAGTCTCCTAATATTACTGCACTGCTCTTTCTTCAATTGTTAATGTTTGCTTTGTATATTTAAGAGTTCTGATGTTTGGTGCATACATATTTATAATCATCATATCTTGGTGAATTGACTCTTTAATCATTATATATTATCCTTCCTAGTCTCTTGTGATGATTTTTCATTGAAAGTCTATTTTATCTGATACCATTATAGGTACCCCTGCTCTCTTGTGGTTACTATTTACATGAAATATTTTTTCCATCCTTTCCATTTCAGCTTATGTGTTGGATCTAAAATGAATCTCTTGTGTGCAGCAGTGTTAGATTTTTAAAAAAAATCCATTCAGTCAATATGTCTTTTGACTAGTGAGTTGGATTATTCATATTTAAAGTAATTATTGATATGGAAGGATGTACTATTGCTGATTTGTCATCTGTTTTCTGTATGTCTTGTGGCTTTTTGGTCCCTCATTTCTTTTCTTACTGCCCTCCCTTTGTAATCCATTGATTTTTTTTTTTATAGTGACATACTTTGATTCCCTTTTCATTTCCTTTTGTGTGCACTATATAGATATTTTTCTTGGTGGCTAACACTGTGATTACATAACAGATTTCAAATTTATGCAATTTATGTTACACTGATAACAACTAATCTTCATTAGCATACAAAAATTCTCCTTTACAGTTCCTCCTTTTGTTATTGTTAAAACTTACATTTATATATTGTATACCCATTAACTTAGATTTATAGATTTTTGTGTAATTTTATAGATTCTATACAAGAATTAAAAGTGGATTTATGCACCAGAATTACAATAATACAGGATTCTATAGTTGCCCATATGTTTACCTTTAATGGAGAACATTATAATTTCATGTGACTTTGTATAGCTGTCTAGTATCTTTTTGTTTCAATTTGAAGGACTCTCTTTAGCATTTCTTGTAGGGAACATCTAGTGGTGTTGACGATACATCTTTTATCTAGGAATGTCATAATTTCTTCACATTTGAAGGACAGTTTTGCTAGATACAGTATTATTATTATTATTATTTTTTGAGATGGGGTCTTGCTCTGTCTCCCAGGTTGGAGTACAGTGGTGCGATCTTGGCTCACTGCAACCTCCACCTCCCAGGTTCCAGCGATTCTCCTGTCTCAGCCTCCCAAGTAGCTGGGATTACAGGTGTGTGCCACCATGCCCAGCTAATATTTTGTATTTTTAGTAGAGATGGAGTTTCACCATGTTGGCCAGGCTTGAACTCCTTATCTCAAGTGGTATGCCTGCCTCGGCCTCCCAAAGTGTTGGAATTACAAGTGTGAGCCACCATGCCCGGCCCGGTTGATGTTTTTGAATATACTTTCCCATCCTTTTTAGCCTGCAAGATTCATACTAAGAAATTTGCTGATAATCTTATTAGGCTCCCTTGTATGTGATGAGTCATTTTTCTCTTGTAACTCTCAAGATTATCTCTTTGTCTTTGACTTTCAGCAGTTTGATTGTAATGTGTCTTATTGTGTGTCTCTTTGGGTTTATTATACTTAGAGTTTGTTGAGCTTCTTGAGTTTATATGTCTATCTCTGTCCTCAGATTGGGTAAGTTTTTGGCCATTATATTTCAAATAAGTTCCCTACATTTTTCTTATTGTGTTCCCCTTCTGGGATCTTCATAATGGATATATTGTCTTGCTTGATAGTGTCTCTTAAGCTCTATTCACTTTTTTATTCTTTTGTTCTTTTTGTACCTCATACTAGATCATTTCAAATAAGTTATCTTTAAGCTTGTTTATTCTTTCTTCTGTCCAAGTCTGCTGTTGAATCCCTCTAGTGAATTTTTAAGTTTGACTATCCCCAATGTGCCCATTATATTTTTTATTTCCAGAATTTCTGGTTGGTTCTTGTAATAATGTCTATCTCTGTTGAAATTCCCCTTTGTTCATATAGTTCACCTGATTTCCTTTAGGTCTCTGTCCATGTTGTTCTTTACTGTTTGAATGTGTTTAAAACAATTGTTTGAAAATCTTTTTCTAGTAAGTCTGATACCTCTATTTTTTCAGGGATAGTTTCTGCCAATTTATTATTATTATTATTGAATGGTCCGTGTTTCCCTGTTTCTTTTTATGCATTGTGATTTTGGGATTTTAAATTCACAATAATTATGTTGGGGATTTGAGAACAAAAACAAAACCAAAAACAGCTACTTCTCCCATTCTCTGTAGACTGGCTCTTTGCCATAGAAGTCCTTTCCTAATTATCTTGGCCTTACTTCTGAATTTTGAGATCACATCAAAGAGAAAACTAAAGGTCTTCTCAGGTCTTTACTGAGCATGCATCTTGCCTGGACCTGTTTGTAGTTTTTTGAATCTCTGTATAGATGGCTGCTTTTAATTGTCTTAAATTTCCCAAGAGATCTTTGTGGGGTCTTGATGGTCTGTCATATGTCTCCACCTATAATCTTTTGCCCCAGGCATCTGTAGGTTCAGTCTCTCTGCAGCTTTCCTGAGCCATGACTACTGCTTCTCCTCATCTGAGATTAAGGCCATGCTTGTCTCCTAGCAGAGATCTGAGTTAGGTGAATCAGGGATCAATTCTTCAGGCAGCCTGTAGACAAGTTAGAATTTTGCAAATAAGGTCAGCTTTGTTCCTTTTGGTTCAAGGGATGGTGATATGATTTGGCTCTGTGTCACCACCCAAATCTCACCTTGAATTATAATAATCCCCATGTGTCAAGGGTGGGACCAAGTGGAGGTAATTGAATCATGAGGGCAGTTTTTTCCATGCCATTCTCATGATAGTGATGAGTTCTCACAAGATTTGATGGTTTTATAAGCATCTGGCATTTCCCCTGCTGACATTCACTCTGTCCTGCTGCCCTGTAAAGAAGGTGTCTGCTTCTCCTTTGCCTTTTGCCATGATTATAAGGTTCCTGAGGTCTCCCCAGCTATGCAGAACTGAGAGTCAACTAAACCTCTTTCCTTTATAAATTACCCAGTCTTGGATATTTATTCATAGCAGCATGAGAATGGACTAATACAGGTGGAATTGGGAACTGCCATCTCCTCCAAACCAAGACAACGGCTGGGGAGGGGTGGAACAAGGGTGAGCAAAAATGCCCTGACGTGTCCTACTGTTCAGAATGTAGCTTGTTCTTGATTGTTTGTTTACTTGGTTTCTGTAGACCTTTGACGTTTTCCAGGGTTCCTATAAAGTTATTTAGCCACTGTATAGTTGTTTCTCTAATGTTTATTAAGGAGAATGAGGGTCTGAAGCTTCTTAATCACATTTTGCTGACGTCATTCTTCCTAGGGGTTTTCTAATCATTGTTTCCTCTGGTTGTATGTGGTTTCCTTACTGCATGGGAAGGGGACTCCATTGTCAATGCAACCCTGAATAATATATGCAGTGTGAGAACTTTAGTGAAATTCTAATCCCACCTGGTCAAATCCTTGCTATTTTGCTCACTCCACTTCTGTAGTTATAGAATATAATTTCTCTGTAGTATCTCTCTTCCCCAGTTTTATTTTGTCTTCCTCCAAAATTCATATTTTATTTCTATGATTTAACTCTTATATCCTTTCCTGCTCCAATATAATAGATCACAATTATGATCAATAATACCCACTTAACATGTAAATAAAGAAAATAAAAATTAAATTCTGGCTAAGTTTCACAGAATGCAAGAAAAGTATTTAGTAAATTTATATATATGCGTATACACACACCCACACACATACATGTACACGTATTGTTTTCATAGAATGCTGTGTTTTCAAAGGTTTTAGATACTTGGCTTATAATATGAGCACTCTGAACACTGGTGTTTTAAATGTGAAATTCTGAGAACCTTTTGTTCTTGGTATAAAATATGAAACTTGTGAAATTCACGTATGCAAATTGCTTCATTTATTAGTGACCTCTGATGGCTTCTGATTAAATCACTATTGTGTCCATCTTTGAAGTATATATTTAAAAAATTATGAACTTCCTAATTTTTTCTTTGTTGTGGCTGACTATAGGGAGATTGCTGTGTATCTAAGTTAAGGTCCATTTAAATGTGTTTTTCAAAGCTCAAGATGGGGAGCGGGACTGTGGCTCACACCTGTAACCCCAGCACTTTGGGAGGCCAATGCAGGTGGATTGCTTGAGCTCAGGAGTTTGAGACTAGCCTGAGCAAGAAAGTGAAACCCTATCTCTACAAAAAATACAAAAATTACAGGCGCAGTGGCACGGGCCTGTAGTCCTAGCTACCTGGGAGGCTCAGGTGGGAGGATCACTTAAAGCCATGAGGTAGAAGTTGCAGTGTGCTGAGATTGCACCACTGCACTCCAGCCTGGGCAACAGAGCCAGACCCTGTCTCAAATAAAACAAAAAGCTCTGGATAAAGTGTGCAAAAATCTTAAAATGGACCACATCCATCAGAGAATAGTCTACTAAATTCAGGGCATGTGATGTTTTTAAGATCTCTGAACGTGTTCATAAACTTTAAGGAGGAATTAGCCAAGCACTGTCAGAACATTTTTTTGTTTTCACAAAGGCTAATTTAATCGTTCTTCAAATGTCATTATTTCTTTTGTTTTGAGATGGAGTCTTGCTCTGTTGTCCTGGCTGGAGTACAGTGGCGTGATCTTGGCTCACTGCCCTCGGCCTCCCGGATTCAAGAGATTCTCCTGCCTCAGCCTTCCGAGTAGCTGGGATTACAGGTGTGTGTCACTGTGTCCAGCTAATTTTTTGTATTTTTAGTAGAGACAAGGTTTCACCATGTTGGCCAGGCTGGTCTTGAACTCCTGACCTCAGGTGATCCACCCATTTCAGCCTCCCAAAGTGTTATGATTATAGGTGTGAGCCACTGTGCCCAGCGAAATGTTATTTCAAGTTAATAAAATTCTCATAATTATGGCAACATAATCCTCTCTTTATATTTTTCCACAAAAGAGAATATGAACAAGGAAATTAAGTTTTTTTGTTTGTTTGTTTTGAGACAGGGTCTCACTCTATCATCCAGGCTGGAGTGCAGAGGTGTGATTATGGCTCACTGCAGCCTCTAACTCCTGGACTCAGGCAAGGCTCCTGCTTCAGCCTTCTGAGTAGCTGGGACTACAGGCACGCGTACCATGTCTGGCTAATTAAAAATTTTTTTTTTTAGAAATGGGCTCCAACTATGTTGCCCAAGCTGTTTCAAACGCCAGGCCTTAAGTGATCCTTCCACCTTGGCCTCCCAAAGTGCTAGGATTACAGGTGTGAGCCACTGCACTGAACAAGGAAATTTGAGGGACATACTTTTTCTTGAGAAGTAAACAGGCAGTAATGTATTCTATTAAAGATGTAGCCATTGTAGCATCAAAGGTTTAGTAAACTAATTCAAAGTGTCAGAGAACTTTATACTTGAATTACTATATATATATATATATATATATTCCCCAGAGGACTTTTACCCAAACGGTTTTCTTGGAATTAAAGTTTATAGTCATGGTTAAAATAAGTAGTGATTTAAAAATAGTTCACTGCTTACTTTAACCATAAACTAACTTCAGGTCTGAGTAGAATGTAAAATTTAAGAAAATTGTTTGGGAAAAAAGTTGTGCAGGGATTGATGGAGAGAGAGAGAGAGAGAGGAAGAGAAAAAGACAAGCTATTATAATATGGGTATAATAAAATATATATTATGTATTATATACAGATATAATGGAACACTTAAGATGCATGCATTTCACTTATGTGCATTTTATGGGGGAGGGGAAGAAGTATAAACAAATATATATATTTTTAACTTTTCGGTTCAGGAATACATGTGTAGGTTTGTTACATAGGTATACTTGTGTTATGGGGATTTGAGGTTTTTGTACATATTATTTCATCATCCAGGTATTAAGACTAGTACCCATTAGTTATTTTTACTGATCCTCTCCTTTCTCCCACCCTCCAATAGGCCTCATGGTCTGTTGTTTTCCCTCTATGTGTCCATGTGTTCTCATCATTTAGCTCCCACTTGTAAGTGAGAACATGCAAAATTTGGTTTTCTGTTCCTGTATTAGTTTGCTAAGGGTAATGGCCTCCAGCTCCATCCATGTCCCTGCATGGGACATGATCTTGTTCTTTTTCATGGCTGCATAGTATTCCATGTTACATATATACCACATTTTCTTTATCCAGTCTATTATTGATGGGCATTTAGGTTGACTCCATGTCTTTGCTATTGTGAATAGTGCTGCAATGAACATACACATGCATGTCTTTATAACAGAATGATCTATATTTCTTAGAGCATATACTCAGTAATGGGATTGCTGGGTCAAATGGCATTTCTGTCTTTAGGACTCTGAGGAATCACCACACTGTCTTCCACAATGGTTGAACTAATTTACACACCCACCAACAATGTATAAACATTCCTTTTCCTCCACAAACTGCCAACATCTGTTTTTTGTTTGTTTGTTTGTTTGTTTACTTTTTAATAGTCACTCTGACTGGTGTGAGGTGGTATCTTATTGTGGTTTTGATTTGCATTTCTCTGATGATCAAAGATGTTGAGCATTTTTTCATGATTGTTGGGTGTATGTATGATTCTCTTGAAAAGTATCTGCTTGTGTCTGCTGCCTACTTTTAATAGATTTTTTTTCTTCTTGTATATTTGTTTAAGTTCCTTATAGATGCTGGACATTTGTCAGATGCATAGTTTACAAACATTTTCTCCCCTTCTGCAGGTTATCTGTTTACTCTGTTGATAGCTTCTTTTGCTGTGCAGAAGCTCTTTAGTTTAATTGGATCCCATTAGTCAATTTTGCTTTTGTTGCAATTATTTTTGGCATCTTCATCATGAAATCTGTGCCCGTGCCTGTGTCCTGAATGGTATTACCTAGGTTTTCTTCTAGGGTTTTTACAGTTTTGGGTTTTACATTTAAGTCTTTAATCCATCTTGAGTTAATTTTTGTATATGATCTAATGAAGGGGTCCAGTTTCAATTTTCTACATCCAGCTAGTTAATTATCCCAGCACCATTTATTGAATAGGGATTCGTTTCTCCATTGCTTGTTTTTGCCAGGTTTTTTGAAGATCAGATAGTTGTAGGTGTGCAGTCTTATTTCTGCATTCTCTATTCTGTTCCATTGGTCCGTGTGTCTGTTTTTGTACAGGTACCATGCTGTTTTGGTTACTGTAGTTCTGTAGTATAGTTTGAAATTGGGTAGCATTGATGCCTCCAGCTTTTTCTTTTTTGCTAGGATTTCCTTGGCCTCTTGGACTCTTTTTTGGTTCCATATGATTTTTTTTTTTTTTTTTTTTGTGCACATAGATAGTTTAACTCTTCTTTGTATGGTGATTTCGATTAATTCCAACTTTTATTTGTAATAAAATATTGTGCTGCAGTGAGCATCCTTATGATTAAATTTTTGAACTCATCCTTAATTATCTTTTTATGATGAAT
>NW_012117655.1:1258194-1310911 GCF_000951035.1 Colobus angolensis palliatus
CTCTTTTTTGGTTCCATATGATTTTTTTTTTTTTTTTTTTTGTGCACATAGTTTGTTTAACACTCCTCTGTTTGGTGATTTAGATTATTTCCAACTTTTATTTGTAATAAAATATTGTGCTGCAGTGAGCATCCTTATGATTAAATTTTTGAACTCATCCTTAATTATCTTTTTATGATGAATTTCCAGAGGTTACAGTTCACATTTAACTCTTTCAATGCATAGTGTCAAGCTACCCTATGGAGAGGTTGTGCTGATGTGTGCACGCTCAGCAATGTATTCCAATGCCCATTTCCTTGCAACCTTGGCAACACCAGATATTGCTATTTTATTTTTATTTTAATTAGTTAATTTTTCCATAAGTTATTGGATACAGGTGGTATTTGGTTACATGAGTAAGTTCTTTAGTGATGATTTGGGAAATTTTGGTGCACCCATCAAATATGGGTATACACTGTGCCATATTAGTACTCTTTTATCCCTCACCCCCTTCCCACTCTTCCCCGCAAGTCCCCAAAGTCCTCTGTATCATTCTTATACCTTTGTGTCCTCATAGCTTAGCTCCCACATATTAGTGAGAACATAAGATGTTTGGTTTCCATTCCTGAGTTACTTCACGTAGAACAATAGTCTCTAATCTCATCCAGGTCACTACAAATGCTATTAATTCACTCCTTTTTATGGCTGCATAGTATTCCACTGTGTATACATGTATATGTGTGTGTGTATAGACACATATACATGTACATACATGTATATACACATGTATGTATACATATATATGTAGGTATATACACACCACAGTTTCTTTAGCCACTCGTTGATTGATGGGAATTTGGGTTGGTTCCATGATTTTGCAATTGTGAATTGCTCCACTATAAAAATGCATGTACAAGTATCTTTTCTGAGTAATCACTTCTTTTCCTCTGTGTAGACACCCAGCAGTGGGGATTGCTGGATCAAATGGTAGTTCTACTTTTAGTTCTTTAAGGAATCTCCACACTGTTTTCCATAGTGGCTGTACGAGTTTACATTCCCACCAGCAGTATAGAAGTGTTCCCTGTTCACCACATCCATGCCAGCATCTACTGTTTGATTTTTTTATTATAGCCATTCTTGCAGGAGTAAGGTGGTATCACATTGTGGTTTTGATTTGCATTTTCCTGATCATTAGTGATGTTGAGCATTTTTTCATGTTTGTTGGCCATTTGTATATGTTCTTTTGAGACTTGTCCATTCATGTCCTTAGCCCACTTTTTTATGGGATTGTTTGTTTTTTTCTTGCTGATTTGAGTTCTTTGTAGATTCTGGATATTAGTCTTTTGTTAGATGTATAGGTTGTGAAGATTTTCTCCCACTCTGTGGGCTGTCTGTTTACTCTGCTGTTTCTTTTGCTGTGAAAAAGCTCTTTAGTTTAATTAGGTCCCAGATATTTATCTTTGTTTTTATTGCATTTGATTTTGGGTTCTTGGTAATGAAATCTTTGCCTAAGCCAATGTCTAGAAGGGTTTTTCCAATGTTATCTTCTAAAATTTTTATAGTTTCACGTCTTAGGTTTAAGTACTTAATCCATCTTGAGTTGATTTTTGTATAAAGTGAGAGATGAGGATCCAGTTTCATTCTCCTACATGTGGCTAGCCAATTATCCCAGCACCATTTGTTGAAAAGGGTGTCCTTTCCCCACTTTATGTTTTTGTTTGCTTTGTCGAAGCTGTAAGTATTTGCATTTATTTCTGGGTTCTCTATTCTGTTCCATTGATCTGTGTGCCTATTTTTATATCAGTACCATGCTGTTTTGGTGTCTATGGCCTTATAGTTTGAAATCAGATAGTGTGATTCCTCTAGATTTGTTCTTTTTGCTTAGTCTTGCTTTGGCTATTTGGCTCTTTTTTGGTTCCATATGAATTTTAGAATTGTTTTTTCTAATTCTGTGAAGAATGATGGTGGTATTTTGATGGGGACTACAATGAATATGTAGATTGCTTTTGGCAGTATGGTCATTTTTACAATATTGATTCTACCCATTCATGAGCATGGGATGTGTTTCCATTTGTTTGTGTCATCTGTGATTTCTTTCAGCAGTGTTTTGTAGTTTTCCTTGTAGAGGTCTTTCAACTCCTTGGTTAGGTATATTCCTAAGTATTTTATTTTATTTTTTGCAGCTATTATAAAAGGGGTTGAGTTCTTGATCTGATTCTCCACTTGGTTGTTGTTGGTGTATAGAAGAGCTACTGATTTGTGTATATTAATCTTGTATCCAGAAACTTTGCTGAATTCTTTTATCAGTTCTAGGAGCTTTCTGGAGGAGTCCTTAGGGTTTTCAAGGTAAACAATTGTATCATCAGCAAATAGTGACAGTTTGACTTTCTCTTTACCAATTTGGATGCCCTTTATTTCTCTCTTGTCTTATTGCTCTGGCTAGGACTTCCAGTACTATGTTGAAGAGGAGTGGTGACAGCAGACATTCTTGTCTTGTTCCAGTTCTCAGAGGGGATGCTTTCAACTTTTCCCCATTCAGTATCATGTTTGCTGTGGATTTGTCATAGATGGAGTTTATTACATTAAGTTATGTCCTTTGTATGCTGATTTTGCTGAGAGTTTTAATCATAAAGGGATGTTGGATTTTGTCGAATGCTTTTTCTGCATCTATTGAGATGATCATGTGATTTTTACCTTTTTCTTTTTTTTTTGAGACAGAGTTTCACTCTGTTGCCCAGGCTGAAGTGCAATGGCACAATCTCAGCTCCTGCAGCCTCCACCTCCTGGGTTAAGTGATTCTCCTGTCTCAGCCTCCCGAGTAGCTGGGATTACAGGCATGCGCCACCAGGCCTGGCTAATTTTTGTGTTTTTAGTAGAGACAGGGTTTCACCATGTTGGTCAGGCTGGTCTCGAACTCCTGACCTTGTGATCTGCCCACCTCAGCCTCCCAAAGTGCTGGGATTACAGGTGTGAGCCGCCATGCCTGGCTGATTTTTACTTTTAATTTTGTTTATGTGGTGTATCACATTTATTGACTTGCATATGTTAAACCATCCCTACATCCCTGGTATGAAACCCACTTGATCATGGTGGATTATCTTTTTGCTATGTTGTTGGATTCGGTTAGCTTGTATTTTGTTAAGGAGTTCAGCATCAGTGTTTATCAAGGATATCAGTCTGTAGTTTTCTCTTTTGGTTATGTCCTTTCCTGGTTTTGGTATTAGGGTGATGCTGGCTTCATAAAATGAATTACGGAGGGTTCCTTCTTTCTCTATCTTGTGGAATAGTATCAAAAGGATTGGTATGAATTCTTCTTTGAATGTCTGATAGAAATCTGCTGTGAATCCATCTGGCCTGGACTTTTTTTGTTGTTGGTAATTTTGAAAATTACCATTTCAATCTTGCTATTTGTTATTGGTCTGTTCAGGGTACTAATTTTTCCTTATTTAAGCTAGAAGGGCTGTACTTTTCCAGGAATTTATCCATCTCTTCTAGGTTTTCCAGTTTATGTGCATAAAGGTGTTCATAGTAGCCTTGAATGATCTTTTGTATTTCAGTGATATCAGTTGTAATATCTCCTGTTTTGTTTCTTAGTGAGGTTATTTGGCTTTTCTCTCTTCTTCTCTTGGTTAATCTTGCTAATGGTCTATCAATTTTATTTATCTTTTCAAAGAACCAGCTTTTTGTCTCATTTATCTTTTGTATTTTTTGTTTGTTTCAATTTCATTTAGTTCTGCTCAGATCTTGGCAGTTTTCTTATTTCTGCTGGGTATGGGTTTGGTTTGGTCTTGTTTCTGTAGTTCCTTGAGGTATGACCTTAGAATGTCAGTTTGTGCCCTTTCAGTCTTTTTGATGTAGGTGCTTAGGGCTACGAACTTTCATCTTAGCACCACCTTTGCTGTATCCCACAGGTTTTGATAGGTTGTGTCATTATTGTCATTCAGTTCAAAGAATTTTTTAAATTTCCATCTTGATTTCATTTTTGACTCAGTGCTCATTCAGGAGCATGTTATTTAATTTCCATGTATTTGCATGATTCTGAAGGTTCCTTTTGGAGCTGATTTCCAGTTTTATTCCACTGTGGTCTGAGAGAGTGCTTGATATCATTTCATTTTTTAAAAATTTATTGAGGCTCGTTTTATGGGCTATTACATGCTCTATCTTGGAGAAGGTTCCATGTGCTGTGTGTTCTGTGGTGGTTGGATGAAATGTTCTGTTTATATCTGTTAAGTCTATTTGTTCTAACGTATAGTTTAAATCCATTGTTTCTTTGTTGAGTTTCTGTCTTGATGACCTGTCTAGTGCTGTCAGTGGAGTAGTGTAGGTCTTAGGTCTATTCTTAGGTCTATTAGTAAGTAATTGTTTCTTAGGTCTATTAGTAATTGTTTTATAAATTTGGGAGGTGCAGTGTTAGGGGTGTGTGTGTGTGTGTGTGTGTATACACACGTGCATCTATATATATTTTTTGAGACAGAGTTTTGCTGTCACCCAGGCTGGAGTGCAGTGGTGTGATCTTGGCTCACTACAACTTCTGCCTCCTGAGTTCAAGCGATTCTCCTGCCCCAGCCTCCTGGAGTAGCTAGGACTACAGGCACATGCCACCGCAGGTGCCTCTGTTTTTAGGATTGTAATATTTCCTGTTGGACAAGGTTTTTACCATTATATAATGTCCCTCTTGGTCTCTTTTAACTGCTGTTACTTTAAAATTTGTTTTGTCTGATATAAGAATAGCTGCCCCTGCTTGCTTTTGGTGTCCATTTGCATGAAATGCCTTTTTCTGCCCCTTTAAGTTTGTGTGAGTCCTTATGTGTTAGGTGAGTCTTCTGAAGGCAGCAGAGAGTTGGTTGGTGAGTTCTTATCCATTCTGCGGTTCTGTATCTTTTCAGAGGAGCTAGGCCATTTACATTCAGTGTTAGTATCGAAATGCGAGGTGCCGTTGCATTCATTGTGCTTTCTGTTGCCTTGTACTTTGGTTTTTTTGTTGTTTTTGCTTTTTAGCATGCAGTTTTGTTTTATAGGTCCTGTGTGATTTATGCTTTAAAGAGGTTCTGTTCTGATGTGTTTCCAGAATTTGTTTCAAGATTTAGAGCTCCTTCTAGCAGTTCTTATAGTGGTAGCTTGGTAATGGCAAATTATCTCAGCATTTGTTTGTCTGAAAATGACTATCTTTGCTTCATATATGATGCTTACTTTTGCTGGATACTAAATTATTGGCTGATAATTGTTTTGCTTGAGGAGGCTGAAGATTGGGCGCCAATCTCTTCTAGCTTGTAGGGTTTCTGCTGAGATATCTGCTGTTAATCTGATAGGTTTTCCTTTATAGGTTACCTGGTGCTTCTGTCTTACAGGTCTTAAGCTTCCTTCTTTTGTCTTAACTTTGGATAACCTGATGACAATGTGCCTAGGCGAAGATCTTTTTGCAATGAATTTTCCAGGTGTTCTTTGTGCTTCTTGTATTTGGATGTCTAGGTCTCTAGCAAGGCTGGGGAAATTTTCCTTGATTATTCCCCTGAATATGTTTTCCAAGCTTTTAGAATTCTCTTCTTCCTCAGGAACACCGATTATTTTTAAGTTTGGTCATTTAACGTAATCCCAGACTTCTTGATGACTTTGTTCATATTTTCTTATTCTTTTTTCTTTGACCTTGTTGGATTGGGTTAGTTCAGAGACCTTGTTTTTGAGCTCTGAATTTCTTTCCTCTACTTGTTCAATTCTATTAGTGAGACTTTCCAGAGCATTCACCCATTTTATTTTATTTTATTTTGAGACAGAGTCTCGCCCTGTCACCCGCGGCACGGCTCAATGCAACTTCCGCCTCCTGGGTTCGAGTGATTCCCTGGCTAATTTGTCCAGCTAATTTTTGTATTTTTAGTAGAGACAGGGTTTCGCTATGTTGGCTAGACTGGTCTCAAAATCTTGGCCTTATGATCTGCCTGCCTCACCCTCCCAAAGTACTGGGATTAGAGATGTGAGCCACCATGCCCGGGCAGCATTTCACATTTCTAAAAGTGTGTCCAAAGTTTCCTGAGTTTTTGGTTGTTTTTTCTTTAAGCTATCTATTTCCTTGAACATTTCTCCCTTCACTTCTTGCATCATTTTTTGGATTTCCTCATGTTAAAATTGGGCTTCACCTTTCTCTGGTTCATCCCTCTTTAGTTTAATAACTAACCTCCTAAATTCTTTTTCAGGTAAATCAGGGATTTCTTCTTGGTTTGGATCCACTGCTGGTGAACTAGTGTGATTTTTTGGGGGTGTTGAAGAGCCTTGTTTTGTCATATTACCAGGGTTTGTTTTCTGGTTCCTTCTCATTTGGGTAGGCTCTATCAGAAGGAAGGTTTAGGGCTGAAGGCTGCTGTTTAGGTTCTTTTGTCCCACAGGGTGCTCCTTTGATGTAGTGCTCTCCCCCTTTTCCTATGGATGTGGCTTCCTATAAGCCGTACTACAGTGATTGTTGTTTCTCTTCTGGGTCTAGCCACCCAGCAAGTTTATCCAGCTCCAGGCTGGTACTGGGGGTTGTCTGCAGAGTCCTGTGATAGGAAGCATCTATGGGTCTCTCAGTTGTAGATACCAGTGCCTGTTTCAGTGGAGGTGGCAGGGCTGTGCAATGGATTCCGTGAGGGTTCTTGGCTTTGGTGGTTTAATGCTTTATTTTTGGGCTGGTTGGGCTCCTCTCAGGAGGTGCGCTTTCCAGAAAGCATCAGCTGTAGTAATATAGAGAGGGACCGGTGGTGGGCAGGGCCCCGGCACTCCCAAGATTATATGCCGTTTGTCTTCTGCTCCAGGGTGGATAGGGAAGGACCATCAGGTCGGGGTGGGGCTATGCACGTCTGAGCTCAGACTCTCTTTGGGCAGGTCTTGCTGTGGCTGCTGTGGGGGATGGGAGTGAGATTCCCAGGTCACTGGAGTTGGGTACCTAGGAGGATTATGGCTGCCTCTGCTGAGAAATGTAGCTTGTCAGGGAAGTGAGGGAAAGCTGGAAGTCACTGGCCTCACCCAGCTTCCATGCAAACTGAAGGGCCTGTCTCACTCCCACCATGACCCCCAACAACAGCCCTGAGTCTGTTTCCAGGCAGAGGGCATGATGGGCTTGAAAACTTGTCCTGGGCTACCTGCCTTCCAGCTGCAAAAGAAAAGGGCCTGAATTTTAAAATAGTTTTTATCTAGTTTTGTGAAGAATCTCAATGGTAGTTTAATAGGAATAGCATTGAATCTATACATTGCTTTGGGTAGTATGGCCATTTTAACAATATTGATTCTTCCTATTCATGAGCATGGAATGTTTTTCCATTTGTGTCATCTCTGATTTCTTGGAGCAGTGTTTTGTAGTTCTCATTGTAGAGATCTTTCACCTCTTGGATTAGCTGCATTCTTAGGTATTTTATTCTTTTTGTAGCAATTGTGAATGGGATTGTGTTCCTGATTTGGCTCTTGGCTTGGCTATTGTTGGTATATAGGAATGCTGGTGATTTTTGTACATTGATTTTGTATCCTGAAACTTTGCTGAAGTTGTTTATCAGCTGAAGGAGCTTCTGGGCTGAGACTATGGGGCTCTCTATATAGAGGACCATATTGTCTGCAAACAGGGATAGTTTGACTTCCTCTCTTCCTATTTGGATGCCCTTGATTTCCTTCTCTTGTCTGATTGCTCTGGCTGTAACTTCCAATACTCTGTTGAACAGGAGTGGTGAGAGAGGGCATCCTTGTTTTGTGTCAGTTTTCTAGGGGAATATTTCCAGCTTTTGCCCATTCAGTATGATTTTGGTTATGGTTTGTCATATATGGCTCTTATTATTTTGAGGTATGTTCCTTCGGAACCTAGTTTATTGAGACCTGTTTTGTTTTGTTTTGTTTTTGAGACAGACTCTTGCTATATTGCCCAGGCTGGAGTGCAGTCGTGCAATCTTAGCTCACTGCAATCTCTGCCTCCGCCTACTGATTAGCTGGGACTATAGGCACACACCACCATGCTCAGCTAATTTTTGTATTTTTAGTAGAGATGGGGTTTCACCATGTTGGCCACTATGGCCTTGATCTCCTGACCTTGTGATCCACCTGCCTCAGCCTCCCAAAGTGCTGGGATTATAGGCATGAGCCACCGCTCCCAGCTGAGAGTTTTTAACATGTTAATGATATGTATGCTAAAGTGGCTAAAGAGGCTCAGTGTATAGATATCTGCAACTTACTTTGAAATGTATAAAAAATAAGATGTTTCAATATAATAAAAGTTGAAAAAAATAAGATGGATTGATAAAGGGACAGGTTAATGGACAGATATGTGATAACATAATTATTGTAAGACATTAATGGTCAAATCCAAATAGTGGGCATATGGATGTTTACATTCTTAGAACTTTTCTGTATATTTAAAACTTTTCATAATAAAATTTTGGTAAAACATGTTACTGAGAAGGTACATAAGTCTACATAGGTCTAGTTTGGTTCAGTCAACATTTATTGACACCTGTAGTGTTCAAAGTGATATAATAAGTATTAGGGATATAAGAATGAAGTAACTTAGATTCTTTGAGGTAGAAAGTGGCAGGAAATAAAACTGGAAAGCACAGGTTAGTTAATGGAGAGTCCATGATAAAGAGCTTGGACTTTATCCTGTGGGGTTTTAGGGAGGGGAATGGTACTTAGGTAGATTACTTTAGTAGCATGGTGGAGGCTAGATTTCAGGAGGTGGTGGTAGTGGTAGTGGTAGTGGGTATAGACTAAAGACAAGATAATAATTAGGAAGCAGTACTCCAAATGAACATGATTGATTAACCTAAATTCCAGTGGTTATAGGGCTAGATTCTAGAAATATGTAGGAGCAATAATCAATTGAATTTGATTGGTTGAATTAATTGTAAGTGGGTTATAGAGAATCAAGAATAACAAAGACCACACATGAAGGAGCAAGTTTGGAGTGTGAGGGGAAAATGATGAGTTTGGTTTAAGATATCTTATGTTTTGGATATCATCTAGTCAAGGACTTCTTTATTCATACATTTTTGCCTATATTATTTTATAAACATTCACTATAGAATTCCATGTCTGTTGCTAACAGTAAGATGTTGAGCAAAATGCATGCAGATACTGCCTTTCAGAAAGTTACAGCCTAATAGGCTGGGTGCAGTGGCTCATGTCTGTAATCCCAGCACTTTGGGGGACCAAGGTGGGCAGATCAGTTGAGCTCAGTAGTTCGAGACCAACCTGGATAACATGGTGAAACCTCATCTGTATTAAAAATGCAAAAATTAGCTGGGAGTGGTGGCACATGCCTGTAATCTCAGCTGCTTGGGAGGCTGAGGCAGGAGAAGTGCTTGAACCCGGAGGCAGAGGTTGCAGTGAGCCAAGATCGTGCCACCGCACTGCAGTCTGGGTGACAGAGTGAGACTCTGTCTCAAAAAAAAAAAAAAAAAAAGTTACAGCCTAGTGAAGGAGATAATTAAACCAGAGTTAGAATAAAAAGTGATATTTATGGCGATAGGAAAAGTACAAGATGGTATGGAACTTCATAGAAGGGACAGTTATCTTAACAATGGCTTGTAGGTATTATCAGTTTGAAGCCTGGACTGGGGATACCAATTAATGTCTTTCTGCTGCTGATTCCTGAGAGTTGATAAAAATGTCCCAGCAACTCAGGAGGCTGAGGTGGGAGGATGGCTTGAGATTGGGAGGTCAAGGCTGCAGTAAGCTGTGATCACGCCACTGCACTCCAGTGTGGGTGACGGAACGAGACACTGCATCAAGAAAAAACAAGTTGTTAATTTTTTCTTTTGAAACAGAGTCTCACTCTGTCGCCCAGGCTGGAGTGTCGTGGCATGACCTTGGCTCACTGCAACCACTGCCTCCTGTGTTCAAATGATTCTTGTGTCTCAGCCTGCCGAGTAGCTGGGATTACAGGCATTTACCACCACGCCAGCTAATATTTGTTTTTTGTTTTTGTTTTTTAAGTAGAGACGGGTTTTCACCATGTTGGCCAGGCTGGTCTTGAATTTCTGGCCTCACGTGATCCACCCACCCCCCAAAGTGCTGGGATTACAGGTATGAACCACTAGTCCTGGCTGACAGAAAAAAAAAAAAAAGCAATTTCTTATCTGTCCACTAAAAAAGTCTAAAAGCCAAGATAAATCCAGAGAAAACAAAAGAAATGGAGAAATAGTAGATTCTAGGTGTAAGACAGGGAATTTACAAGATGAGTCTGGGACATCTCATGCCATAAAAGTTAAGCTGCTGCCAAAGACTAATAGGGTTAAAAGGACACAGGAGCCAACACATACACACAACACAAACACACACACACACACACACACACACACACACCCCAAACCCCAATGGATTAAAGACAAATGTGAAAGGTAAAAACTTTAATAAAAGGAGATTATCTGTATGAGATTGGAAATAAAGAAGGACATCTTAAACAAGATATAAAAGCATACCATAAAGGTATAATGGTGCATTCTTGTCTTTAATATAGTAAAAAATTTTTTTCATCAGCCACAAAGACAGGAAAGAGATAAGCAACAACGTAGGAGGAGTTATTTGTAACACTGACAAAGGATTAGTTTCTAAAATATATAAAGACTACTGCAAATCAGTGAGAAAAAGGCAAAGAACTCAGTGGAAAAATGAGTAAAACATAGGAATAGGCATTTCAAGGAAGAAGAAACAAGATCACAAGAAACATGAAAAGATGTTCAACCTCATTATTAATCAGGCAAATACAAATTAAAACCTCAATAAGAAACCAATACACAGCTACTAGGGATGATAAACATTTAAAAACCTGAGTGTTTAAGTATTAGCAAGATGTGGAGAAATGGAAACTCTTATACTTGTTTAGTGGAAATATAAATTGGCAAAACTACTGTGGGAAATATTTGAATTATTTATTAAAATTAAAGGTGTGTATTGCCTGTGACCAGAAATTTCACTCCTAAGTACATACCCTAGGAATATGTAGAAGAATGTTTATAGTTGCCCTGTTCATAATAGAGAAAGCTAGAATCAACATAAATGTCCATTCCCAGAAGAATGAATAAACTGAGTAGTGGATGAATAAGTTGTATTCAGTTGGTGAAATACTATAGGCAGTGAAAATGAATATACTTACATCTATACATGTCAGCATGGCTATATTCAAAAATAATATTTAGTGAAAAAAGTAAGTAACAGGAAGAATGCACTATGTTTCCACTTCTATAAAGTTCAGAAAGAAGTAAAACTAAACAAGTTGTTAAATGAGTTTGAGACCAACAATATAGCAAGACGCTGTCTCTACAAAAAGCCCAAAATTAACTAGGTATGGTGGCATGCACCCATGGTTCTAGCTACTCAGGGGGCTGAGGTAGGATGATTGCTTATGCACAGGAGTTTGAGGTTACAGTGAGCTGTGTTCATGCCACTGCACTCCAGCCTGGGTGACAGAGTGAGACTCTTTCTCTTAAAAAAAAAAAAAAAAAAAAAGATTTTATTTATGGAACTTGCCTCATATGGGAAAACCATAAAGACAAGCAAAGGAATGGTTAAGACAAAATTTAAGCCTGAGAGTAGATGGAAGAAGAAATGTAATTGAGGAGGGGCACCCAGGGGACTTCAAAGGTACTGCTAATGTTAATGATTTTTCTCTCAATGGTGGGATGAAGGTGATTTTTATTTTGTTTTCTGGCTTTCCATATTTCTGTATATGTGGCTTTCAGAGAGGTGATGTCATGTAGGGGTTTCTCTAGGGTTGTGGTTCTTAACCAGGGATTACTTTTTACTATCTTCCTCCTCCAAGGAGACATTTGGCAATGTCTGGAGAGTTATTTGGTTGTCGTGACTGGGGTGGGGAAACTACTGGCATTCAGTAGACAGAGGCCAGGGATTGCTGCTAAACATCCTACAATGCACAGGACAGCCCAACAGCAAATAATTATTTGGCCCAAAATGTCAATAGCACCAAGGTTCAGAAACCCTGGTGTAAGGGCCAGACTCTTTGGGTATGAATTCCAGCTTTGCACTTTACAAGCTGGGAGACAATGGGGAATTACTTAATCTCTGTGTCTCAGTATCATTGTTTATATGAAGCTAATAGTAGTATCTGTCTCATAGGTTTGTTGTGAGAATTAACTGAATTAAAACATAAGGTACTGAATCCAGAACCAGACAAATAATAAGTACTTGATACATACTAACAATAATGTTTTGTTATTATTTTTGTTGAATATATTCAATTGGTTGAGAAAAAAAGAGTTAAGATAAATATGCTGAAAAATATTTATTGGCCGGGCGCAGTGGCTCAAGCCTGTAATCCCAGCACTTTGGGAGGCCGAGACGGGCGGATCACGAGGTCAGGAGATCGAGACCATCCTGGCTAACATGGTGAAACCCCGTCTCTACTAAAAATACAAAAAATTAGCCGGGCGAGGTGGCAGGCGCCTGTAGTCCCAGCTACTCGGGAGGCTGAGGCAGGAGAATGGCGGGAACCCGGGAGGCGGAGCTTGTAGTGAGCCGAGATCGCGCCACTGAACTCCAGCCTGGGCGACAGAGCGAGACTCCGTCTCAAAAAAAAAAAAAAAAAGAAAAAAAGAAAAATATTTATTATAGCAATAGAAAATTATGCAAAGACACACATATGCACAAACCCTACTTTAAAATGTAGCATGTGGAAATTTCACATGAGAAGACCTTTGCAAGCAATAATGACAGCCTGTTATAATCTATATCTTATCTGTACGTAATAGCAATTTCTAAATAAGAAACCAGAGCACTGAACATAAAGTGTGTATGAGCTAGTGCTAATCTGAATTTAAGCTATATTAGCAACTGACCTCAAAGTCTTCTGACAGATTACATTACAAAAACCATCCTGTACTTTAGTACACAAACTGATATTTCCCTTGTTCTCTATAAAAACCCTTCCAGAAAGATCCTTGGGAAGTCAGTTTCTTGATTGGATTTCATGTACACTTGTTTATTCAAGTGGATGTGTCTGTAAAGTTGTGACAGGATGCTGTTTGCTTGTTTGTTTGCTTATTTCAAGACAGGGTCTCACTCAGTTGTTGCTCAGGGTGGAGTGCAGTGGTGTGATCTCAGCTCACTACTATCTCCAGCTTCTGGGCTCAAGTGATCTTCCCACCTTAGCCTCCTGAGTAGCTGTGACTACAGGTACACACTACTGTGCCCGGCTACTTTTTGTATTTTTAGTAGATATGGGGTTTTGCCATGTTGCCCAGGCTGGTCTCGAACTCCTGGGCTTACGCAATCCACCTTCCTTAGCTTTGCAAAGTACTTGAGTGTGAGCCACTGCACCTGGCCAGGATGTTGTTGTTGTTGTTTTAAAACAAGTATTCTAAAAGAATAAGCTATTTAAAATATATACAATTTATGGTAAAGTTTCTTGAAGCTTTAGCTAATTAAACAAATTTTTAGGCATGTATATTCATCTGGCCAGGATGTTGTTGTTGTTGTTGTTTTAAAACAAGTATTCTAAAAAAATAAGCTATTTAAAATATATACAATTTATGGTAAAGTTTCTTGAAGCTGTAGTGAATTAAACAAATTTTTAGGCATGTATATTCAACCGTAATATGGCGTAGTTCCCTCCAAGCAAATAAAGATTATTATTTTTGTTTTTAATGCAGGTATGTCCAGAAAGAAGTAGATTGAAGCAATGATATTGATCATTACTATATATTGATCAATACTATCATACTATATAGTTCCATATAGTTAGCAAAGTCCTACCACATTTGTGTTCACATTTTATGAATCACGGGATTCATAAAAATCCCGTGGAGTGTATGGCATTATTTCTATTTTAGGAATGAAGAAGTTGAGGCTTAGAGAGATGAAATGACTTGCCCAAAGTAATAATGCTAGAAATTGTGGGACTATCATTCAGACTCAAGTTTCACAATAAATCCTAGCCTTACTGAAATTGGTATAACAGGGAATTGCTATTTCCTCTCAAAATGAACTGAGATGTGATATCAGAGACAGACATGGAGAGGGGTTCACAACTACTTGTTAGATGTGCTATTTTACATGCATTATTTATAAAAAGTATATGTAAGTAATAAAATATTTTGAATAATTTAATCATTATTATACACCTTTTATTTTTAAATTTTTTACTTTGGATAATTTCAAACATATAACAAAGAGAGAATGACATTTGCAAGCTGCTATATTACCCGCTACCCAGTTTCATCAGTTATCAACTCCTGGCTATTCTTTTTTTTTTTTTTTTCTGTGACACAGAGTCTTGCTCTGTCACCCAGGCTGGAGTGCAGTGGCATGATCTTGGCTCACTGCAATTTCTGCCTCCCGGGTTCAAGTAATTCTCATGCCTCAGCCTCCCAAGCAGCTGGGATTACAGGTGCAGCTGTGACACCTGGCTAATTTTTGTATTTTTAGTAGAGACGGGGTTTTGCCATGTTGGCCAGGCTAGTCTCAAACTCCTGACCTCAAGGCCAACTCCTGGTTACTCTTAATTCACCTATATCCCTTCTACTTTCTCCCTACTGAATTATTCTGAGTCAACTTGAAGATGTGTAATTTCATTTGTACATATTCTGTTGTGCACAATTTTATTTTAAAATAGCTTTTAAATAATAATTACAATTTGGGAATACTGAAAAGCTGAATAGTTTTTTAGAAGCTGTTAGTGTAGTTAATATAGACCAGTTAATGCAGTTAATGTAGTCCAGTTAATGTAGACCAATAGATAGCATTTCTTGAGTTCAAAATGATCATATACATTATGCTTTTCTCTTAGAATTTAAATGTCTAGTAATAAAAGGGGCAAGTGTTTTACCTGTTCTCTGCAGTCTTCTCTCAGTTCTCTGTCTAAAGTAAAAGATTAAAACATTAATTATATTAATCTAATAAAGGACCTTAAGAAAAATTTTTTACAACATTAAAAACAGAAATGCTTAAAACAATAATAAGTTAAAATGCTGAAAACTCTAGAGAAATAAAAAAGCAAACCTTATCATAGTATGAAAGTACCAATCATTTTCATACATATGTGTATGGCTACCTTGTGTTACAGTATTTACTATGTATAGTATATACTATAGTATATACTAGCAGCATATCACTTGAGAGCTTATTAGAAATGCAGAGCCATAGGCTTCAGCCCAGATCTACTAAATCAGAATCAACTTTTTAACAAGATCTCCAAATTTATATATATTTATTTGTATGATCATTGAAATTTCACCTTTGTAATAATCAGGCAACTTGGTATTTTATATCAGTCACAAGCAGTCTTATACCGACTAGAAATGCTCAGAGTTTTCTTATTTTTATTAATTTACTGAAAGTTCTTACAAGCTATAACATAGTTTTTCTGTTATACTTTGAATACTTGGGTGTCTTGAATACCATTACCTTCTGCATTACAGGTATTAGTCATCAAAAATCCAGAACAGATGTCTTTTTCAAGTTCATTCCTTCTGTCAATTATTTGTCTGCAGTATATGGGTGTTTTTAATTGGAAAAAGAATTAAAAAAGAAAATTTTAAGATTAAGTATAAGTTATAGATTTTAAAGTATTAAAATATTATAAAATTTCTGGGTTAAAAAATGTAATTAAAAAATTTCTTTGGAAACTTTCAACAATATAGTAATCATTTAAATACCATTATATTTAAAAACATAGAAGGCCACTTTTAATTTTTCCACCATTAAATATTTTACAGGACATTTCAAAGACCAGTTAAATTAAACTTTAACATACAAATAATGTATTTTACATATGAAGTTTTTTTTTTTTTTTGAGACAGAGCCTCACTCTGTCCACCAGGCTGGAGTGCGGTGGCGCGATCTCGGCTCACTGCAAGCTCCGCCTCCTGGGTTCACTCCATTCTCCTGCCTCAGCCTCCCTAGTAGCTGGGACTACAGGCGCCCGCCACCGTGCCCGGCTAATTTTTTTTGTATTTTTAGTAGAGACGGGGTTTCACCGTGGTCTCGATCTCCTGACCTTGTGATCCGCCCGCCTCGGCCTCCCAAAGTGCTGGGATTACAGGCGTGAGCCACCGCACCCGGCCCCATATGAAGTTTTAAGAGAAACAATCATGGAAACCAAATGTGATGCTCTGAACTCATGGTTATTAGAAAATTAAAATGAATGATAAAGTTTTATAAACTTGTAAAAGTAATTCACTTTTGATGTAGAAACTCCCCCGCCAAAACACAGAAAAAGAATAATATAAATATCCAGAACTGTTCTCTGGATATTTAGCTCTACTACTTATTATTATGTATCTTTTAAAAAATGAAACTGAGATAATGTGGTCTTGTGAAATTTCATGTCATCATCTTTCACTTATTATATATTTTTTGTTTTAAAATTTTTACTGTTTATATGTTACAATTGACTTTCTTAAGGTATAGAGTTTTGTGAATGTTAACTGATGTTTAGATTCTTATTACCACTACAAACAATATAGAACAGTTTCATCATGCCAAAAAAACCTCCCTTATATACTTTATAGTCACACCCCCCTCAACCTATACACCCTGGCAACCACAGAAGTGTTCTTCATAACTATAGTTTTGACTTTACGAATGTCATATAATTGGAATTATACCATATAAACTTTTGTGACTGGCTTCTGTCATTCAGTATAATGCCCTGATATTCATCCAAGTTGTTAAATATGTATCAGTGGTTCACTGCTTTTTATTGCTGAGCCGTATTCCATTACAGATGCCTGTACCAGTTTATTTATTCACCTGTTGAAGGGCATTTTTCTCAGTTTTTGAAAATTATGAATAAAACTGCTACAAGCATTCATGTACAGATTGTTGCGTGAACCTGATTTTAGTTTTCTAGTGTAAATACTTAATGGGATTGTTGAATCATATGGTAAATACATGTTTAACTTTATAAGAAACTGCAAAACTGTTTCCCAGAAGAGTTGTACCATTTTATATTACATCTCATGCAACAATGAATGAGAGTTCAGTTACTTTGCATCATCCTCACCAGTACTTGAAATTGTCAGTATTTTAAAAAATTATTGAGATTCTAATAGGTATACAGAGGTATCTCATCATAGTTTTAATTTCAGTTTCCCAAATAGCTAATGATATTAAATTTATTTGTTTGCTATTCATGTATTTCCTTATTGAAATGTTCATCCAAGTCTTTTGACCACTGTAATTGGGCTATTTGTTTTCTTACTGTTGAGCTTTGAGAGTTCTTTATATATTCTGGATACAACACCTTTGCTGGATATGTGACTTGAAAATATTTGCTCCCATCATACAGCTTGTCTTTTCAGGGTCCTAATAGTGCCTTCTGAGGAACAACAGTTGATGAAGTTACCAATTTTTAAAAAATGGATCATGCTTTTGGTGTCCAGTTGGAGAATTCTTTGCTAATCCCAGGTCACAAATATTTCCTCCTATGCTTTCTTCTAAAAGTTTGATAGTTTTACATTTTATATTTAGATCTATGATTTATTTTTAGTTAATTTTTGAGAGTAATGTATGAGGTTTAGTTTGAGATTCTTTGTGTGTCTGTGTGTTCATAGATGTCCATTGTGCCAATACCATTTGTTGAAAAACTATCCTTTCTCCATTGAATTACCTTTGTACTTTTGTCAAAAATCAGCTGGGCATATTTATATGGGTCTATTTCTGGGTTATATGTTCTGTTTCATTAATCTGTGTGCCTGTCCTTTTACTAATACCATAATTTCTTGATTAGTTATAGCTTTGGGGATGGCAAACCACAGTCCCTAGGCCAAATCCAGTTCATACATATTTTATTAAATAAAGTTTTATTGGAATACATTCATTTTATATTATCTATGGCTGCTTCCTTGCTATGATGACAGAGTTAAGTAGTTGTGACACACTATGTGACCTGCAAAATCAAAAATCTTTACTAAATGACCCTTTACAGAAAATGTTTGTCAGCTCCCGCTTTAGCAAAAGTCCTAAGATCATGTTTGATTCTTCCAACATTATTTCCCTTTTTCAAAATGTTTTTTGTTATTCTAGCTTGTCTCTTTGTATAAATTTTAAAATCAGCTTGTTGATATCTTTAAAAAATTCTTCTGGGATTTTGATCAGAATTTTATCAAATCTTTAGATTAATCAGAAATCTTTAGATCAGTCAGGAGACAGCTGACATCTTTACTATATTGAGTCTTCAAACCATAAACACGTCTCTCCATTTATTTATTTATTTATTTATTTGACAGAGTCTCACTCTGTCGCTCAGGCTGGAGTGCAGTGGCAGGATCTTGCCTCACTGTAACCTCTGCCTCCCAGATTCCAGGGATTCTCCTGCCTCAGCCTCTTGAGTAGCTGGAACTACAGGCACGTGCCACCGCACCTGGCTATTTTTTTTTATTTTGTATTTTTAATAGAGACAGGGTTTCACCATGTTGCCCAGGCTGGTCTTGAACTCCTGACCTCAGGTGATCCGCCCGCCTTGGCCTCCCAAAGTGCTGGGATTACAGGCATGAGCCACCATGCCCGGCCCATTTATTTTAATCTTCTTAAGTTTTTAGCATACAGATGGAATGTTTTGTTAGACTTATAATATTTCATTTATTTTGGAGCTACTGTAATTTAAAAGGCCTTTTTGGTTTTCAATTGTACATTACTAGTATATAGAAATACAATTGGGCCGGGGCGGTGGCTCATGCCTGTAATCCCAGCACTTTGGGTGGCTGAGGCAGGCAGATTGCCTGAGGTCAGGAGTTCGAGACCAGTCTGGCCAACATGGTAAAACCCCATCTCTATTAAAAATACAAAAAAATTAGACGGGTGTGGTGGCATGCGCCTGTAATCCCACCTACTAGGGAGGCTCAGGCAGGGGAATTGCTTGAACCAGGGAGGTGGAGGTTGCAGTGAGCCAAGGTCGTGCCATTGCACTCTAGCCTGGGCGACAGAGTGAGATTCTGTCTCAAAAAAAAAAAAAAAAAAATACAATTGATTTTTATGTGTTGACCATATATCTTGTGACCTTGCTAAATGCACTTACTAGTTGTAGGAACCTTTTTGTCTGCAAAAAGGGATGGTTTCATTTCTTGTTTAGTGCAGTGTTGCATAAGAGTGGTAAAAGTGGACATTTTTACCATGTTTCCAATCTTACAAGGAAAACATTCAGTCTTTCTCTAACAAGTAGGATAATAGCTATAGTATTCTTTTTTCCTTCTTGGTAGAAACTCTCTATAGTTTGAGGAAGCCCCCTTCTACTCCTAGTTTTCTGTTTTTTTTTTTTTTTTTAAACATGAATGGGTATGGAATTTAGTCAGACATGCTTTTTATATCAGTTGATTTGATCGGTTGATTTTTCTGATTTATACTTTTAAAATTGTGGATTCCATTAATTTTTGAATATTGAATAAGCTGTGCATTCCCAAGATAAATCCCACTTAATTCTGGTATATTATTATTTTTATATATTGCTAAATTCTTAATTCTTGTTGAGGATTTTTACTTCTATATTTATGAGAGACAGTAGTCTATAGTTTTTTTGTACTGTCTTTTTTTTTTTTTCTTTTTAAAAAAATTCCATGGGACTGCTTGGTATCTTTTTTTGTACTGTCTTTGGGTAGTAGCCTCAAAATGAGCTGGGTTGTGTTGAGTCATCATCTTATATTTTCTGAAAGAAATGTGCACAATTGATAGTATATTTTTCTCTCAACGAATTCACCAGTGAAACCATAGGGACCTGGAGATATCTTTTACAGAGGTTTTGGTTTGTTTTAAACTACAAATTTAATTCCTTTAATAGCCACAGGATTCAGATGATCTCTTTCATTTTCTGCCAGTTTGGCAGTTTGTGGCTTTCAAGGAATTATTCCATTCAAACTATGTTGTTAAGCTTATTTGCATACAGTAGTTCATGACATTATTTTTTATCTACTTAATGTCGGTAAAGTTTAAGACAATATACCCTCTTTTATTCCTGATATCAATAATCTATGTCTTCTTTTTCTCTTTGTCTGACTAGAGTTTTATCAATGTTGTTGATCTTTTCAAACAGGCTTTTGACTTCATTAATTTTTCTGTTTTCAACTTCAATAATATATGCTCTTTATTATTTCCTTTCTTCTGCTTCCTTTGAGTTTACTTTGCTTTTCTTCCTCTAGTCCCTTTAGATGGAAGTTTAGATTGTTGACTGAGGCATTTCTTTTTTTCTAATATAAGCATTTAATTGAATAAAATTCTTATTTTAAGCTGTGATTTTTTTTTCCAGTTTATAATCTTTTCTCATTTCATTAAGACCACCTCTTTGACCTAGGGATTATTTAGAAGTGTGTTAATTTCTAAGTGTTTGGAGAATTTTCTCTATTTCTGTTATTTATTTCTAATCTATTCCCATTATGGTCAGAGGACATACTTTGTGTATTCTTTTAGGTTTGTTTTATGATCCAGGATATGGTTCGTCTTGGTAAATGTTCACATACACTGCAAAAGGATGTGTGTTCTACTGTTGTTGGGTGGAATGATTTTCTGTCACTAGTTCTATCAGTTGTTGAGAAAGGACTGATGCAGTCTACAAATGCAAATGTAGATTTGTCTGTTCCCATTGTGATCTCTATCATTTTTTCTTATATATTATGTCATTCTCTTGTCAGATGCAAACACATTTAGAATTGTTATGCTTTCTTGATAAATTGACTTTTATCATCTTTTCCTTCTTTCCTAGTGTCCCAAGTTTCCCTCTGGTACCATTTACCTTATGTCTCAAGAACTTCCTTTAGTAATTCTTTAATAACAAATCTACTGGAAACATATTTGCTTAGTTTTCCTTCACCAAATTTGAAGTTTTCAGGTATTCTTTGTATATATATTTTTTCAGCATTGCGTTCTTTATCCTCTCCTTCTAGGGTTCTGATGTCATGAATGTTAGACCTTTTGGCATTGCCTCACAGGTCCCTCAGTTCATTTAAAAAAAAAAAATGTTTTCTTTGTCGTTCAGTGGATACTTTTGATTGATCTGTCTTCAAGTTCATTGACTTTCCTGTGTTACCTCTATTATCAAACCTATCAATGAGTTAAAAAATTTTGTGGGGGCCAGGCATGGTGGCTCATGCCTGTAATCCCAGCACTCTGGCAGGCTGAGGTGGTTGGATCGTTTGAGTTCAGGAGTTCGAGACCAAACATGGTAAAACCTCATCTCTACAAAAAAAAAAAAAAAAAAGCAAAAATTAGCAGGGCATGGTGGCATGCACCTGTAGTCCCAGCTCCTTGGGTGGCTGAGGCAGGAGGGTCGCTTGAGCCCAGGAGGTTAAGACTGCAGTGAGCTGTGATTGCTCCATTGCAGTCTAGCCTGTGAGAGAGAATGAGACCCTGTCTCAAAAAAAACTTTTTTTTTTTTTGGTTAATTTACTTTTGAATTCTTTGTACCTTCTGTTTCTTTTCGATACTTGTTTTTTGTTGTTGTTGTTGCTGTTGGTTGTTTTTTTTTAAAGAGATGAGGTCTCACTAGTTGCCTAGGCTACCCTCCAACTCCTGGGCTGAAGTGATCTTCCTGCCTCAGTCTCCCAAGTAGCTAGGACTACAGGTGCATGCCACCATGCCTGGCTGGTTTCAGTAATTTTAATGATTGTGGGAGCTCCTTAAAGTTTGTCAGATAATTCCAACATTTGTCATCTCAGCGTTATTGTCTTTTGATAGTCTTTTCTCATGTGAGTTGAGATTTTCTTGCCGCTTCATATATCAAGTAATTTTTGGTATCCTGGACATTTTGAATATTTTAAGACTTGGTCTTGTTAAAATTCTGTGATGAATGTTATTTTTGTTTTAGCAAGCACTTATTATGTTTAGCTTCAAGTTACAGTGTTCCTTTGTGAGCTATGGTATGTCAGTTTACTTTTCAAAGCCTCTTTGCAGGGCTGTTTGTTGTGCTATTTGGTGATATTTGCAGTGTTCTCAGTGTGTGTACCATCCAGCAGCAAACGTATAACCTGGGTGATAGTTTATCTATCAGTTTAGATCTCAAAGTCTTTTATATACTGTTTAGAATCAGATCCACACATGCGTACCTTGGGGTAAGCCCCGGAGTTTATAAACAATTTAATGGGGTTGTTTTCACAAGCTTTCATGTCTGCAATCTCCTTTGGTGCTTTCTGGATCCAGGAAGCTGCATCTTTCGTTACCTTATGCTTCCATGTACCTCCATGGTTGCACTTGACTCTAGGCCCAACTGGTGGTGAACTAAAGGAAAAGACACTAGTAAACTCGCCACAGGTTCAGAGGCACCTCAAGTTCTTTTCTTCTTCCTCATTTCTTCTGTGTTGCTTACTTTTCAGAGTCCCCAAATAGCTGCTCCAATATATTCTACCTAGGATTTTTAGCTGCATTCAATGGGTGAGACAGGAGGAATGTGCTTACTCCATCTTACCTGGAACCAGAACCTGATAATCATGATTTTAAGTGAGTATATAGTATCTGTTATTTAGATATACTGTAATTTAGTCATTAATTCGCCATATATATTTTTAGGTCATTCACTCATATAATAACAATGCGATTAACATTTTTATGTTTATATTACATAAATGAAATTTAAAGTTATAGCATTTTTAGGCTTTTGTTATATGTTGCTAAAATTAGTTTCTGAAAGATTGATGCTGATTTACAAATTTGACCATCAAAAAGAATATTAACCACAATTGATTAAAACACATCAAATGATATTTAAAAATCCATATGAACCTCCCCTCCCCTACTACCCAAAATAGTGGCCACTACTGGGGGTTACTGGGTTAATTTATTATCCTAAAAACTGATATATCTAGGGAGGTTATCAAGCATTTACTCTGCCTTTCGAGGTAACTGAATCGTTGATAAGGAAACTTTTATTATGTATAGAAGTACTCAAACTTACAAATGCAGAAGGAGTTACAAAATTAGAAAATCATCATTTCACAACCCCTAATAAAATAATCTAGGCAATGTTTATCAGTGATTTCAAAAACATCAGGTGAAAGGTTGATGGGGAAGTTTATAATGGAGAATTCCATTAATCAGTCTTTGTTTCCCTAAAAGACATTATATACCTCATGTTGTGATGTAATAAGAAGCCCACAGCACCATCTACTATATATTACTTGGGACACAAAGCAACAATTTCCCCAAATTTGCTTATAGAACCATAAGCAAGAAAACAAAATAATAAAAATGTATAAATATAGGGGATTTGCAGATGACATGTTCTCTTCTTCCTTGTTCCAGATATGCAGTGTATCTCTGGGAGGAAGCATACAAAGCTTGATGTACCTTGAACCATAGTTAATCGATATGGTCTGTAAGGAAAGTATTACATGATGGTGTGAAAGTGTGTCAGGGCATACTTAAGGAATTTTCTGGGGCTCTGTCATATCTGCAGAAGGCAGTTCAGTACCCTTGTCTAGCTCTATTTTCAGTTGTGCATGAAACAGCAAGACAAAAGCATCTATTATTTACTTATAATTTTTGCATGTATATATACATGACACCATATTCCTTATGTTGCTTTTCACTTTCCATAATTCCCTCTCTGAAAGTTTTAATTTCTTAACCTTTTTGTAACTCCTCCTTGACACAGAAAGGTATATGAACCTAGATTCAAAGAATATGGCACAGAGATGATAAATAGACTCAAAGGAATAGTGAAAAATAGTAAAAGCAGATAGACATTTCTGGCTGTTCTGCAATAGCAGTATTTCATGATTTTGAAACACATATTTCAATATTTCATTATTCACTAACAAAGCTGCAGGAGGTCCATATCTGAGGATAACTGCTTTCAGAAAGTAAAATAAAAAAAAGTCCCTTAAAGTGAATCAATTTAAAATGGGGTTGAAAATCATAGTAAATGGTGACAATGTAATTTGACTAAAAATAAGAGGTAAAAATATATAGATAAGCTTATTTTATCTTGTATTAATAAAATATTATGTTACAATTTCAACTGTTCATAAATTCATTTTTTTTCGGACATGGAGTCTTGCACTGTTGTCCAGGCTGGAGTGCAATGGCATGATCTTGATTCACTGCAACCTCCACCTCCTGTGTTCAAGCGGTTCTCCTGCCTCAGCCTCCTGAATAGCTGGAACTACAGGCATGTGCCACCACACTCAGCTAATTTTTGTATTTTTATTTTTAGTAGAGATGGGGTTTCACCATGTTGGCCAGGCTGGTCTTGAACTCCTGACCTCAAGTGATCTGCCAGCCTCAGCCTCCCAAAATGCTGGGATTATAGGCGTGAGCTGCTGTGCCCAGCCATCTGTGCATAAATTCTTAGATGGAACAAAGAGTCAGTTTGATTTGGAGAGTGGGGAATGGTTCTACTTTTTCAGACCAAATTGTCTTACAGTATGATATGGCATATTTGACTTCATATTCAACTTGCACAGCATACACAAGTTCAGAAAGAGGGCCATTTTTTTTCAAAAAATATTTGAGGACTTAATTTTTATGAGGGATTCTGTTAATACTTTGATAAATTCATCTGCAGTTTTTTTATTATTGTTGAATTTCTCTTTTTAAGTGAATTGGTCTCAGTGCCTTTTCCTGATTTACCAATAGTTTTACACGAGATCTGAACATTTCTCTTAACATCTCTTTCATTGACTTCATGAAGTATTGTTTTTGCAAGAATTTTAGTAGTTTTAAAATATGTTTGTATTGCTGTGTTGGGTATTTAAAGAGCTGACAATCAGTGAAAATACTGATAAACTAATATTTCATAGGTGGAGATAAATGCTAGTCTTCACTGGGGAGGGATATTTGAATGGGGAGAGGACTGAGTTCACAAGTAGTTAACTTATTATTAAAAATTTCATGTTATAAGGACTATTGTTCTATGTAAACTCATAACTACAGGGTCTCAGATAATGAATATTTGGGTAAATACGAACCCCTATAGCTAAAAAATTATATCTTTGAATGCAACTTATGAAGTTTGAATGCTCTGAGCTTTGTGGGATAAAAGTACTATGCAAATAGTAAATGTCACATGAAGTCCACTAAAAAAGGTTAAGGATTTCAAAACATGTAATATAGATAAGGCTTTATACATGAAATTATATCTCATTTGACTTAGTTACTAAAAATAAAATGAAACATTCCAAGTGAAAACACTTCTTAAAATACATAAAATTTGGTGCTTTAGATTTTCTAAGGTTTTCATTTGTCTAGTTCTGGTGCTGGAGAACTAACTGCAGTTCCATAAAAGAGCTGTACATCTATAAAGCAGCTCATTTCCTTCCAGCTTTTCTTGAGACATATTAAAGCCACAATAAAATATAACTTCTCCTTCTCAATAAGCTTTAGTGGATCAGAAAAAGAAACTAAGAAAATAGGCCAGATTAAGCTAGAGAGAAAATGGAAATCTTTTTGTTCTTCAACTCTCATTGTCTTTCTCACATTATCAGTTTTCTTAAAAATAGCTATAGAGTCATTGAAAACGTGTAAACATCTTTAGATTGCCAAATTGATTATACCCTTTCATTTTTATGTTTTAAAATTAAGAGCTTAAGATTATCTTCTTTGAAAAGATGTTTAAAATTAGACACATTTAATCATATACCAAGGCTTAGAAAAGGATATCTCTAGTGAGTTTCTGGTTTTATAGGCAGCAAACATAAAGCACCTCATGGGCACAATATGAACTTACAGTTTTATGTAATATACATTAAAGCTACCTTAAGAGCTCAACACACTGGAAATGCTTAGTATATTCTACATTTATTTCAGTTTAAGATACAGAAATGGACTTCCTAGACATACGCCATATGTTCTCCTCTCATGCCAAGTTAACAAGAATTAAAAGACTGAGATGAATAAACAAGGTCAACTTAGGCTGAGCCAAATTAGACAACAGAATAATTGTCAGATTTACTGTTGGCAGGGACAGTTTGTTTTGAGCCAATCTTCATGAATTATAGGCTGTAATTTTTTTTTTTTTCTGGTAAATCTACTGCCAGGCATTCTGTTGACAATTTCTTTGTTTTGTAAACACTGAAAATTTTCATCCATTATATTGTTTATAGGCACACACCAGGATTCTGAATAGATGAGTATTTTTGGTTTGTTCCAACTTAAAGGAAAACTGCTTAGACATGAATCAAATAAAATCACGCCAAAATTTAACAACTTTTAACAAGACAGTATTTCATTTGGAGTTTCTTATGTATGAATTCAATACTGGTTCATTATAATAGCAGGAAACCAACCAATATTGTAGTTAATTTCTAACTGTAAATATCAAAGTAGATATATTTACTACAATACAAGGTTTATTTGTTCTATAATAAATAACTTTAGACCTTGGAAAGGATAATGTAATACAAATGAGAAAATTGAGGCAACCAGAGAAGTTGACTTATTTGAAATGTAAGAACTAGTTTAGGGCTGTACCTAATCTAATTATTTTTAATTTAGTCCTAGGATCATCTATTTTGTTTATACACTGTCTGACATGGTTTAGATCTGTGTCCTCACCAAATCAAATTTGACATATGTCAAATTGTAATCCCCAGAGTTGGAGGTGGGACCTGGTGGGAGGTGATTGGATCGTAGGAGTGGTTTCTCATGAATGGCCTAGCACTGTCCCCTTGGTGCTGTTCTTGTGATAGCAAGTAAGTTCTCATGAGATCTGGTGGTTTACAAGTGTGTGGCACCTCCTCCCAAACCCCTCTATTCCTCCTGCTCTGACCATGTGAAGTACTGGCTCCCGCTTTGCCTTCTGCCATGATTGTAAGTTTCCTGAGGCCTCCCCAGAAACCGAGTAGATGCTAGTATCATGCCTCCTGTACAGTCTGAGGAACAGTGAGCCAATTAAACCTCTTTTCTTTATAAATTACCCAGTCTCAGGTATTTCTTTATAAGAATGCGAGGTCAGACCAATATAATGTTTAAGGTTTTAATTTGTTACACACAAATGTGTATGTATAAAGATGTAATTTATAACAAAGGATCTAGAGAGAGGAATGGAGCAATACAGGAGCAAAGGTTTTGTATACTATTGTTGTTAAATTGATATTAAAACAAACTAAATGGTTATAAATTAAGATTTATAATCATCAGGTAAACCACAAAGAAAAAGCCTCCAAAGAAACTACAAGGATATTAAAATACCTACTTAACACAAGAGAAGGCACTGAGGAATAAAGGAATAAAAAGCTACAAGAGATGTAGAAAATGACAGCAAAATGACTGATGTGAATCCTGACTTATTAGTAATTACATTAATAATAAATGGATTAAATCCTCCAATTAAAAGGCAGAGATTGGAACAATGAATTTAAAAATAATCACTTTTGAATCTTTTAAGATATGTGACAGTATGTAAGAGACAAAGTGAGAAATTTTAAAAGAGAATTAAAAAAAATATTGTTTTTCTTATGTAGAGTAAGTGTCCCTCAATTCCTGTTGTGTTTTAGTCAGGAATGGGAGCTGAATTTTGTCAAAGGCTTTTTCAACATCTATATAAATAATTGTATGATTTTTATCAACCTTAGATCTATTTATATGGTATATGATATTTCATGGATTTGGTAACACTAAAACAACCTTGTATTTTCAGGGTGGATCCAAGTGTTGGATTTTTTTCACTAATATTTTACTTAATATTTTTTACATGGATGATATTGGCTTGTCATTTTTCTGTGGAAAAGTTTTTCTTTATTTTCAGTGCTTTGGAATAATTTATACAGCATTGGGAATATCTGATCTTTGAAGGTTTGGTAGAATTCTAGCCGGTCTTCTGGGCCTTTTGCTCTTTTACAGGGTAATTTCTTAATAACCTTGTCTATTTCTTTTATGAAAACTGGTGTGCTTCAGATTTCTAAATTCAATGGCGGACACTTTTGGCAATCTGTATTTAACTGGTATATTATCTATTGTTTTCTAAGTTTTCAAATTCATTTGCACAGAAATTTGCAAAGTAGTCTGTTATGATTAAAAAGAAAAAATCCTCTCTTGTTTAAATAGTTAATTTCTCCCTCCTTCCTTCTGCCATTTCTTATTTTGTATGTTTGTGTTTTCTCTCTCTTTTTTTGATCAAGCTGGTCTATTTTGTTGTTTCAAAAACATTTGCATTTGATATCTTAATTACATCTACGGTTTTTTGTTTGTTTTGTTTTTTGTCTTCTACCTGAGGTGTCAGTAATCTATGGCTTATGGACTGGTTGCCTGTTTCTGTAAATAAAGTTTTTTGTTTTGCTTTGGAAATTTCTTTTTTTATTTTAATTTTAACTTTTTTATTTTGAGACAGAGTCTTGCTCTGTCGCCCAGGCTGGAGTACAGTGGAGCAGTCTAGGCTCAGTGCAACCTCTGCCTCTTGGGTCCAAGCAATTTTCCTGCCTCAGCCTCCCAAAGTAGCTGGGATGACAGGTGTGTGCCACCACACCCGGCTAATTTTTGTATTTTTAGTAGAGACGGGGTTTCACCACATTGGCCAGGCTGGTCTCAAACTTGACCCTGACCTCGTGATTCGCCTGCCTCCCAAAGTGCTGGGATTACAGGAATGAGCCACCGCGCCTGGCTAATTTTTAATTTGTTGGATACATAGTAGGTGTATACATTTATGGGGTACATGAAATTTTGAGACAGGGTCTTGCTTTGTCACCCAGGCTAGAGTGCAGGGGCGCAATGGGTTTCAGTGTGTCATGCCTCAGCCTTCCTGAGGTGTGTGTCACCACGACTGGCTAAATTTTTTGCATTTTTAGTAGAGATAGGGTTTTGCCGTGTTTGCCGAGCTGGTCTCGAACTCCTGGCCTCAAGTGATCCACCTTCCTCAGTCTCCCTAAATGCTGGGATTACAGGCATTAGCCACCGTGCCTGGCTGTACATGAGATATTTTGATATAGGTATACAATGTGTAATAAGCACATCAGGGCAAATGAGGTGTCCATCACCTAAAGCATTTATCATTTCCTTGTGTTACAAACATTCCAGTTATACTCATTTATTTATTTTTATTAAAATATACAATAAATTACTGTTGACTGTAATTACCCTGTTGTGCTATCAAATACTAGATCTCACTCATTCTATCTGACTGCATTTTTGTACCCATTAACCATCCCCGCCACCGTCAATTACCTTTCACAGCCTCTGGTAACCACTATTATATTCACTATCTCTATGAGTTCAAGTGTTTTAATTTTTAGCTTCCCACAGATGAGTGAGAACATGTGAAGTTTGTCATTTTGTGCCTGGCTTATTTCACTTAACATAATGTTTTCCAGTTCCATGTAAATAAAGTTTTATTGGACCACAGCCACATCCATTCATTTATGTATTGTCTATGACTGTTTTTGTGCTACAACAGAGTTAAATAGTTGCAGCAGAGAACATATGGTCCATCAGCCTAAAATATTTACACTGAAGCCATTTAGGAAAAAAGTTTGCCAATCCCTTCTCTGCCTCATTAATTTCTGGTTTTATCTTTATTATTTCTTTCCTTGTGCTTTATTTTGGTTTAGTTTCTTGTTATTTTTTAAAGCTTTTGAGTTAGAATTGTTCTTTTTCATTTTTTTTCCTTGTAAAAGTGCTTAGTGGTATCAATTTTCCTCTGATTATTATTTAAATACATCCCATATATTCTGATATGTAGTGTTTTATTATAATTACTTCTTAGAAATTTCATGTTGTATTTCTTCTTTCATCCAAAAGTTCTTTCATAAAAAGTCTTAAAACTTCTACAAGGAAGGGCATGTTGGTTCTTGTTAAACATTGCTGGTTTTATTACATTGTGGATGGAGTGTTTGTAATATTTAGTGAAATTTAATGATATATTTTGGCAAGTAACATACTTTTTTTGTAAATAGTCCATGAATTCTTAGGAAGAAAACTTATTCTCTTATCAAGGAATAGAATTTGATGAATATTCATAATATCTACATTATTATGTTTAGGTATTATTTCTTCTTACTTTTTGCCTACTTGATCTATTCTGTAGTAAGCATAGTGAGTTAGGCTGGGTGTGGTGGCTCACGCCTATAATCCCAGCACTTTGGGAGGCCAAGGCAGGTGGATCACTTGAACCCAGAAGTTCAAGACTAGCCTCGGCAACATGGCAAAACCCCATCTCTGCAAAAATTACAAAAAATTAGCTGCATGTGGTGACACATGCCTGTAGTCCCAGCCACCCAGGAGGCTGAGATGGATCACCTGAGCCCAGGAGGTCAAGACTGTGGTGAGCCATGATCACGCCACTGCACTTGAGGCTGGGCAAGAGTGCGACCCTGCCAAAAAAAAAAAGTAAGTTAAAATCTCCTATTATTCATATCTCTCTATATCTCCTTGCATCTTTTATAGATTTTCCTTTATAAAGGTGGCTTCTATATTATTTGTTGTACAAATATTAAGTGTTTTATCTTTGTAAAATTTGCATTAATTTCTTTGTTGGATTTTATGCTTTTGGGCTTGAATTCTGTAATTGGTATGGTTACTATTGGTTTATTATTTTCATTTGCCTGAATATCTTTTCCCATTCCTTTATTTTTACCCTTTCTGAATCATTTTATTTAGATGTATGTCTTTCTTGCAATACATAGCTGGGTCTTGCTTTATGAGCACATTGAAAATCTTTTTTTTTTTAATAGGTGAGGTGAGTCCATTTACATTAATTGATATGACTGATATGCTAGGTTTCAACTCTTTTACTAATATTTTATAATTTTGTGAATTTTGATATATTTGCTATGTTTCTTTCTGACGTGTGTGTTTCCTTTCTTCTCACTTATTTATCACTTAAGCCCAGGAGTTCTGGGCTGCAGAATGCCCATTGGGTGCCACACTAAGTTTGGCATCAACATGGTGACCTCCTGGGAGCTGAGGACCACCAGGTTGCCTAAGGTGGGGTCAACTGGGCCAGGCTGGAAACGGAGTGGGTCAATCAGTAGTGGGATTGTGTCTGTGAATAACCATTGTACTCTAGCCTGGGCAATACAGTGAGACTCCATCTCTTAAAAAATATAAATAAAAGTAAATGGTAGGTAGTAAAGTTTGTGGTTTTGTTTTAGTGGTTATCTTTGTACTTATATCTTTTCTAATGCCCCTAGTCTCTTCTTTTCTTAGTTAACTTTTATTATGTGGCATATGAGTTTTTATTGTGTCTTTTAACTCCCACCTATTGGCTACACAACAATCAGTGAGCTTATTCTATCTTACTCTTTCACTCTCTGTTCCACTCCCATTTTCTAAAGCTGTATTACTTCTACTTAATCACAACATACAGTATTTGTATATGGGTCTTCCACCCCTTTTATCTTCTGTCTACATTTATATTTATTAAAATACAGTCAGTCCTTGTACTGACACTTTCTTACTCATCTTATGGTTAGATGAAACTCTTCCTCTAGTATTCCTCAAGAAAGGTTCATGGGTACAGAATTCCCTATATTGAAAACTGTTTCTTTTAGCGTTCATACTTGAAGGAGATCATGGATGACTATACTATCCTTGGTTCACACTTTCAGTCACTGAGTTTTTGAAAACTGTAGTTCTGCTTTTGCCTTGCCTTATATTTTATTTTTTTGAAAAGTTTGATACTTGTTTGAAAAGTTCAATACTTTTTTCCTGAAAGTGCACTTTGGGCGTCTGAGAAAAATTAGAACCATCAGCTCCAAGAAATATCCTAGCTATACTCTCATATTTCAATGATTAAATGTTTAGGACCTTCTGGTAAAAAGATCAAATAACTTACATAAGCAAAAGTACATGAATACATTTTGCAACATTCTCTTGGATTTTTAGTATCAAGTATTCTGTTACATTGTTTTATTTTTTCATTTTCATGGAATCCAATTATACAAGTGCTGTTGCTTCTTTGTCTTATCTCCCATTCCATTACTTTGTCTTTTTACTTCTCATTTTCTTTTGTTTTCTGCCATTTTCAATGTTTTTAATTAAGTTTTATAATGAGTTTATTCTCATTTGGGTACTCTGTAACTTATTTTTCATTTTTGGATAATATTATGCTTTTTTTTTCATTTATTTGTTTCAGTGGACTTTTTTGTTTTGGTTTTCGTTTGAGACAGGATATCACTCTGCAACCCAGGCTGGAGTGCACTGGCATAATCAGGACTCATTGAAGCCTTAATGTTCAGGGCCCCAAGCGATCCTCCCACCTCAGTCTCCCAAGTAGCTGGGACTGCAGGCATGGGCCACCATGCCAGGCTAATTTTTTTTTTTCTTTTTTTAGTAGAGATGAGGTCTCGCTATGTTGCCCTGGCTGGTCTTGAGCCCTTGGGCTCAAGGGATCCTCCCACCTTGGCCTCCCGAAGTGTTGGGATTACAGGTGCAAGCCACCACACCCGGCCAGTTTTCTTGGTGTCTTTTTCTATCCCTCCCTCCTTCTCTCCTGTCCATTTCTATTTTTCACTTTTGCCTTTTTCTTCTTTTCTTCTTTCTCTTTTCTTTTTTTTTTTTTTTGAGACGGAGTCTCACTCTGTCACCCAGGCTGGAGTGCAATGATGCGACCTCAGTTCACTGCAACCTCTTCCTCCCGGGTTCAAGTGATTCCCCTGCCTCAGCCTCCCAAGGAGCTGGGATTACAGATATGTGCCATCACACCAGGCTAATTTTTGTATTTTTAGTAGAGATGGGGTTTCACCATGTTGGCCAGGCTAGTCTTGAACTCCTGACCTCAGGTGATCTGCCTCAGCCTCCCAAAGTGCTGGAATCACAGGCGTGAACCACCATGCCTGGCCTCATTTTGTTTTTATAATTCAGAGTGGGTTTCAATATACCCAGTTGCTTATTCCAATGTATGTAATTCTGCCTGGTGTGTTGTTTTACAGTTTTCTTTGACATCATGATTGTTTTGGGGGAAGATAATTTTCCTTAATTGATGTGTGTAGTTTTCATTTTCTGTTACTTTGACGTAAATTTGTATGAAAATGTTCATCTTTTTCTTGTTTATTTTTGTGGTATTGGCTATGTTTTGTGAGATCCTAGTTCAGTAGGGTCCTCAGTAGAGCAAAGTCTAGGCACTTGTTACTGTATGAATAGACATAGATGAATGGAGCAGAATGACAAATCCAGCAATAAACACTTAACACCTATAGTCAGTTGATTTTTGATGAAGGGGCAAAGGCAATTCAGTGGGTAAAATGAGTTTTTTTCCCTCAAAAAAAAGTACTGGGAAAATGTGTATTTCTATGTTCTAAATAATGAACTTAGACCCTTATTCACATCCTACATAAAAATTAACTTGAAATGGACTTAAATTTAAGAGCGGAAGCTATAAAACCTCTAGAAGAAAACATGAGAAAATATCCTCATTCTTAGATTAGAAAGAAATTTAAGTACAACACATAAAAGACAATCAAAAAAAGAAAAAATTGCTCTCCTGGACTTCACCAACATTTGGGAACGTTTGCACTTCAAAAGACACGACTGGAAAATGAAAAGGCAAGCCACAGACAGGGAGAAAATACTTGCATATCAGGTATTTAATAAGGAACCTGTATTCAGAATATATAAAAGTATCTTACACAATTCAATAATAAGACAACTCAACTAAAGAATGGACAACAAATTTGAATAGTTATAACAATAAAGAATGCTAATGAGCAAATAAGAAATGTTCAACATCATTAGTTGTTAGGGAAATGCAAATTAAAGCTACAATTAGATATCATTCTTCACCCACCAGAATAGTTATAATAAAAAAAGATCGACAATATTAAATGTTGGTGAGGATACTGAGAAACTGGAACCCTTATATATTGCTGGTGAGTATGTAAAATGTTACAGGCATTTTGGAAAACAATTTGGCAGTTTCTTAAAACTAGCAAATTAAATACAAACTTAGACCCAGCAATTCAATTCCTAGATACCTGCCCAAGGGAAATGAAAATATATGTCCCCTTAGAAACTTCAATGTGAATGTTTACAGCAACATTATTCATAATAACCCCAAAATGGAAATAACCCAGATATCCATCAGCTGGTGAGTGAATAAGCAAAATGTGGCACATCCATGTAATAGAATACTATTCAGCAATTAAGAAGGAATAAACTATATATTACAACATGAGCCTCAGTAACATAATGCTAAGTGAAAGACACCAGATACAAAAGACAATATATTGTATGACTTTATGTATATGAAATGTCCAGATTATATGATTTCATTTATATAAAATTTCTCTAGAGACAGAAAGCAGAGCAATGTTTGCCTCAGGCTGGGTTAGGAGAGTGGAAATTAGGTATAACGGAACTATTTGGGAGTGATGGAAATGCTCTAAACCTAAACTGTGGTGGTGGTCATACAGCTTTATAAATTTACCAAATATCATTGTCTTGTATACTTACAATGGGTGAATTTTATGATATATGTAAGTTATATCTCAGTAAAATTGTTTTTAAAGAAGTATCCAGACGTGGTGGCTCACGCCTGTAATCCCAGCACTTTGAAAGGCCGAGGCAAAAGGATCACTTGAGCCCAGGAGTCTGAGACCTGCCTGGGCAACATGGTGAAACCTTGTTTCTACAAAAAATACAAAAATTAGCCCGGCATGGTGGCACGTGCCTGTAGTTGCAGTTGCTCGGGACACTGAGGTGGGAGAATCACCTGAGCCTGGGAGGTCGAGGCTGCAGTAAGCCATGATCGCACCACTGCACTCCAGCTTGGGTGACAGAGTGAGACCCTGCCCCCAAAATAAAAAAATAAAAAAATAAAGAGGTAGGACTTCTAGGTAGCTGAAGATAATAGCAGTCACCTATGTTCTATCTCCCAATACTTCTTTTATAAACAATACAGAACATTATACAAGGAAAAATGAAACTACATGACAATCATGTTCTTAGCATAACTTGAAGACAGAGAATGTTCAAACTTCAAAATAATTGTGAATAAAATGGAAAAAAACACCAAATGCTAATGCATGATCTCCCTAGCGCCTGATATTCTGGTACATTGGAGCATGAACTACAAGGAAGACGCTATAAAGTACCATGCAATCTGAAGAGGCAGTTTTCAAAAAGGATAGCTTCTCAGGGAAAAGGCAGAAAGAGAGGGGCACTTTTGGCATTGGGTGTGAAGGAAGAAAGAAGCATAAGGTGGGAAATACCAGACAAGAGAAAGCCAAAAAATGAGAGGTCATACAATCCCATCAAGAATTTGTGGGCTGGGCGTGGTGGCTCGTGCCTGTAATCCTAGCACTTTGGGAGGCCGAGGCGGGTGGATCACCTGAGGTCAGGAGTTTGAGACCAGTCTGGCCAACATGGTGAAACCCTGTCTCCAGTAAAAATACAAATAAATAAATAAATTAGCAGGGCACAGTGGTGGGCACCTGTAATCCCAGCTACTGTGGAGGGTGATCACAGCAAGAGAGTCGTGTGAACCAGGGAGGTGGGGGTTTGCAGTGAGCTGAGGTCATGCCATTGCACTCCAGCCTGGGCAACTAGAGCGAAACTCTGTCTCAAAAAAAAAAATAATTGGTGGAGAGTTTAATTAGCACCTCTTTGGTTTTCTCATTTCCAGGATCTCCCTGTTGAATTTTTGGCTAGTTTGCCATTCAGTCACTTGCCCTAATCAGATGAGCAGAACTGGCATTTGCTATCAAATTTGTCACTTTTACTGACAATAGTTTGCTACTTTTATTAGACAATGCTGCTAGGTAGAGTTTTTCCACCCTCAGCTCCAAATCAAGTCAGCTGTTGGTTTTTAAAGCCAGCCCTACCCTGGTAGAACTAGTCTGGGGACGGGCAGGATGATGGAAGCAGCTTCAGGCAAGAAAATAAAAGACTTCTACTTTATTACTAGAAGTTCAGCAATTTTTCATCAATAAATGCTTCTCAATTTGTTGTTTGCCTTTGTTTGATTTCCAACGCCCAGGAATGATGGTTTTTGTCTAGTTTTATATTAGTTTATTGGGGAGAGGATTTGCCGATATCCAAATAAACTCTTTCATACTTGGAAATCCTCCCCCTCTTTATTTGTGTATAGTTTGAGGCATTTTTCTTGAGGGTATTGTAGGTGGGTACATATAATTGATATATACATTTTTTTTTTAAAATTTGGCCTCTTTACAATTACTGAAAATAGTCAGGATCCTCAAAAGCAGAATGTTATGCATAAACCAGGGACCAAATCTGACCCACTGCCTATTTTTATAAATAACGTTTTATTGTAACACCCCCATTCTGATTCATTTATATATTGTCTGTAGCCACTTTTTTACTGTAACAGCAGGATTGAGTAGTTGCAAAAGTTTGTGTGACCTGCAAAGCCTAAAATATTTGCTGTCTGGCCCTTTACACAAAAAGCTTGCTGACCCTTGCTTGAGAGAATCTTTATCATCATAATTAATATTATCATTATCACTGTAAATAACATTATTACTTTTTTAAAATTTCATATGCTTTATCTTCTCAATAACCCCATGTAGCAAACTAGACAGATATCAGATATTTAAACTATCATTTATCAGATTTCAAAAACTAATGGTAAACTTGCAATAAAGAAATATTATATAAATTATAATTCAAACTACGTATTCTAAAAGTTAATATTTATTAAAGGCAGTCCAACAATCCTAGAATTTAACAGCAGAATGCAGACAATATGTTATAGTAATTTCATTTTGGCCTAGAATAACATTTATTGTAGCAATATTATTTTTACATTCACTTCTGGCATTCATTATGCCTGCTCTGAATAACCAAACTCCTGCAAATTCTGAGCCATGAGAAATGCAAATTTTTCTCCTTGACATTTTGAAATATTCTTGCTTTGCTATTAGTTCGCATTTGAACAGGTAATACTAAATACTTTATGGAGCAATTTCGTCAGTCAACATTTCTTACCTGTTAGAAGAGCCATTCAGTATTCTTTGTTGTACAATATGTCTGTGGGTTGGGCCAGAGGGAGGGCGGTTATCTGGAAATGAGTCTTCCCCTTGAGGTGCTAAAGACAGGCCAATAAAAGCTTCATTTAGCATATCCCCTCCGTCCAAGGGCCCCAGGAATTCTGTTAAAAATGATTAATATATGAGTGAAATACTAAGTACAATTTCTGCTAACTCCCTTATAAGTAAGATTACAGAACAACTTTCACGTATCCCAGTGGAACTTTTTTCTTTATTTTGTCAATTTGAAAATCTTGTTGTCCTAGTTCCCTATGACTTCTGTCATTCTTATACTTACTTCGGCAGTTTGATAACAGAATAGTGAATGTTTTCAAATACTGATTTTTAAAAATTCATTTATATCTTTCTTATATATAGTGTTTTTAACCAGCATGTTATTTATATATTTTTTGTTTTTGTTAGCCAATTACTGGAATATTTTATCTTGGAATATTGCAAGAAGTGATTTTACTCTTTCACGTATAGCACATAATTTGAAAAGAAAAGGAAAATATCTTACCTAATATTTGCTTTCAATTAGCATTTTAAACGTTATAGGGAGATATATACCCCCATATCTTAGAGCTGTACAGAGGTGTATAGAGAGATATTGGCAACTTTGACAGGGCATTGCTTAAAAATATTGTTTGAAACATAACAAAGCTGTGAAAAATATATTTTTTGTAAGAAACATAAACCTTATTAAAAGCCAAAAAAAAAAAAAAAAAAAAACCTCTTAGGACCACCGTGTATGGCAAAACATAATTTTTACCATCTTAAACATTTTAAAGCATACAGTTCAATAGTGTTAAGTATATTCACATTGTTGTGAAGCAAATCTCCAGAACTTTTTTGTCTTGTAAAACTGAAACTGCACCCATTGTACAATTCCCCATTTGCCCCTCTCCCAGTTTGATAACCAACATTTTATTTTCTGTTTATATGAATTTGATAACTTTAGATCTTGTAAAAGTGGTATCATACAGAATTTGTGTTTTTGTCACTGGCTTATTTCACTTAGCATAATGTCGTTAAGGTTTATGCGTGTTGTAGTATGTGACAAGATTTCTTCCTTTTTAAGACTGAGTAGTAAGCTATTGTATGTATATACCATGCGTTGTTTTTCCATTTTCTATTTATTGACATTTGGGTTGCTTCCACCTCCTGGCTATTGTGAATAATGCTGCTATGAACATGGATGTGCAGATATCTCCAAAACCCTGCTATCAGTGCTTTTGGACATATACTCAGAAGGAGGATTGCCATATCATACAGTGAATCTATTTTTAAATTTTTGAGGAAACACCATACTGTTTTCATTGTGGTTCACCATTTTACAATCCTACCAACAGTGCACAAAGATTCAAATTTCTCCAAATCCTTGACAAACTTGTTATTTTGTTTTTGTTTTTTTTTTTTTTTTTAAACTAGTCATCCTAATGATTGTGACGTGCTACCTTATGGTTTTGATTTGCGTTTCTCTAATAAGTGATACTGAGCATCTTTTTATATGCTTGTTGGTCATTTGTATACCTTCATTGAAGAAATGTAGATTCAAGTCACTTGTCCTTTTTTTCTTTGAGACAGAGTCTCACTCTGTTGCCCAGGCTGGAGTGCAGTATCACAGTCATGGCTCACTAAAGTCTTGACCTCTCGGGCTCAAGTGATCCTCCCACCTCAACCCTTTGAGTAGCTGGAACTACAGGTGTGTGCCACAATGCATGACTCATTTAAAAAAAACATTATTGTAGAGAGGGGCTTTCACTAGGTTGCCTAGGCTGGTCTTGAACTCCTGGGCTCAGGCAATCTTCCTGCTTCCTGTGGTGGCTCATGCCTATAATCCTGCCTCTCAAAGTGCTAGGATTACAGGCATGAGCCATGGCACCCAGCCCCCTTGCCCATTTTTAATTAGGTTGTTTTTGTTCTTAAGTTGTAGGAGCTTTTATGTAGTCTAGATATTAATGATTTGTCAGATTTGCAAATATTTTCTCCCATTCCTTAGGCTGTCTGTTCACTTTATTGGTACTTTAATGTGTCCTTTAATGCATAAAGGTTTTTGAGTTGGATTAAACCCCATTTGTAGTCCCATTTGTCTATTTTGCTTTTGTTGCTTTTGCTTTTGGTGTCATACACAAGAAATCACTGTCATATCCAATATCATGAAGCTTTTCTCTAATGTTTTCTTCTAGTAGTTTTATACTTTTGTTTCTTATGTTTAGGTCTTTAATTCATTTTGAGTTAATTTGTTTATGGTGTAACAAAAGGGTCCAACTTGCTCTTTTGCATGGGGATATTGAGTTTCCCAGCAACGTTTGTTGAAGAGATAGTTCCTGTTGCATTGAATGGTGTTGACATCTGTCAAAAATTGTTTGACCATATGGTTTATGGTTTATATCTGGGCTCTCAATTCTGTTCATTTTTGTTGGTCTGTATGTCTGCATTTATGCCAGTCCTAATGTTTAGATTACTGTAGCCTTGTAATATGTTTTGAAATCAGAAAGACCTCTTTTTCCTTTTTCAAGATTGTTCTGGCTATTCAGCATCCCTTGTGATTCCATATGAATTTTTAAATGGATTTTTCTATATTTCCAAAGATGCCATTGGGATTTTGATAGGGATTGCACTGAATTGGTAGATTACCTTGGGCAATACTGACATTTTAACAACATAAGTCTTCCAGTACATGAATATTGGATATCTTTCAATTTATTTGTGTCTTTAATACCTATCAGCAGTGTTTTCTAGTTTTAAGTCTTTTACCTCCTTGGTTAGGTTTATTCCAAAGTATTTTATTCTTTTTGATGCTATTGTAAATGAAATTGTTTTCTTACTGTCCTTTGCAGATTGCTCGTTTTTAGTGTATAGAAATGCAATGGATTTTTGTATGTTGACTTGTATCTTGCAACTTTGCTGAATTAAATTATTCTAAAGTTTTTAAATGGGATCTTTAGGGCTTTCTGCATAGGAGATTAAGACATCTGTAACCAGAGACAATTTCACTTCCTTTCTGATTTTGGTGCCTTTTATTTCACTTGCATAATTGCTTTGACTAGGACATTCCAGTACTATGTTAAATAGAAGGGGTGCAGGCATCTTTGTCTTGATCTTGATCCTAGAGTAAGGGCTTTCCGTTTTTCACCATTGAGATTGATGTTAGCTGTGGTCTTTTCATGTATAGCCTTTATTATATTGCGGTATTAATAGTTTCCTTACATCGTAGTTTGTTGAGCATTTTTAGCATGAAAGAACATCAAATTTTGTCAAACACTATTTTTGTGTGTATCAATTGAGATGATCATGTAGTTCTCATCTTTCATTCTGTTAATGTGATTAAAATGATTTTTTTTATGTTGAAACATCCTTACTTTACATCAATAAATTTTACTTGATCATGGTATATTATCTTTTTACTATGCCTAAGAATTTGGTTGGCTAGTATTTTGTTAATGACTTTTGCTCCAATATCTATCAAGAATGTTAGTCTGTAGTTTTCTTTGTCTTCATCTGGCTTTATTATTAGGGTAATGCTGGCCTTATATAATGAATTTGGGATTTTCCCTTCTTTTAATTTTTTTGAAGAGTTTGAGGAGAATGGGTGTTCATTCTTCTTTAAATATTTGCTGAAATATTCTAATGAAGGCATGAGGTCTTGGGCTTTTCTTTGTGTGGAGTGTTGGTTACTGATGCAATCTCTTTAATAGTTGTAAGTCTGTCCAGATTATGTAATTCTTCATTATCCAATCTTGGTTGGCTGTGTGTTTAAAATATTTTGTCCATTTATGTAAGGTTTCCAGTTTGTTGGCATATGACTGTTTGTATATTCTCTTACAACCCTCTTTATTTTATGTCGTACTGGCTGTAATATCCCCTCTTTCACTCTTGATTTTAGTTTTTTGAGTCTTCTCTTTTTTTAAATTAGTATACCTAATAATTGGTCAGTTTTGTAGACATTTTGGAAAAATCACCTCAAGTTTTGTTGATGATTTTTTTCTATTGCTTTTGTATTCTCTATTTCATTGATCTTTGCTCTAAACTTTATTATTTTCTTCTGTTAGCTTTGGGTTTAGTTTGTTTTTCTTTTTTCAGTTTCTTAAGTTACAAAGTTAGATTGTTAGTTTTCAATCTTTCTTCTTTTTTAATGTAAACATAGCCATAAACTTCTCTATTAGTACTGTTTTCACTGCATCTCACAAGTTTGGGCACTGATATGGCTTGAATGTTCCCTCCAAATCTCATGTTGAGATGTAATACCCAGTATAGAAGGTGGGACCTTGTATTAGGCTGTTCTTGCATCACTATAAAGAAATACCACACAACCGGAGCAACATGTCAAAACCGCATTTCTACAAAAAGTACAAAAATTACCTAGGCATGGTAGCTCATGCCTATTATTGCAGTTACTCAGGAATTTGAGGCTGGAGAATCACTGGACCAAGGAAACAGAGGTTGCAGTGAGCTGAGACTGCACCACTGCACTCCAGCCTGGGTGACAGAGTGAGACCCTGTCTCGGGAAAAAAAAAAAAAGAAATATCAGAGACTGGGTAATTTATAAAGAAAAGGGGTTTAATTGACTCATTGTTCTGTAGACTGTATGTACATGCATGGTGCTGGCATCTGCTCAGCTTCTGGGGAGGACTCAGGGTGCTTTTCCTCATGGAGGAAGGTGAAATGGAAGGTGACTGGATCATGGGAGCAGATTTCTCATGAATGGTTTAGCACCATCCCCTTGGTGATGTCTTTGCAGTAGTGAGTTCTCATGAGATCTGGCTATTTAAAAGTGTGTGGCACCTCCTCCTTCTCTTTCTCCTTCTCCAGCCTTCCCTTGCTCTTCCCATTTCACCTTCTGTCATCAGGAAAAGCTCCCTGAGGCCTCCTCAGAAGCTGAGTAGATGCCAGCACTGTGCCTGTAGAGCCTGCAGAACTGTCAATAAAACTTCTTTTCTTTAAAAATTACCCAGTCTTGAGTATTCCTTTATAGCAATCCAAGAATGGCCGAACACAGGAACACTGTGTTTTCATTTTCATTTGTCTCAAGAGGTTTTCTAATTTCCCTTGTGATTTCTTCTTTGACCTGTTGTTTGAGTGCATTGCTTAATTTTCATGTATTTGTGGATTTTCCAGTTTTCCTTCTGTTGTTGATGTCTAGTGTCATTTCACTGTAATCAGAGAATATATTTTCTGTGATTGCTGTCTTTTAAAATTTGTTAAGATTTGTTTTGTGGCCTTCATGTGGTCTATTTTGGAGAATATTCCATGTGCACTTGAAAAGAATGTTCTTTTTTTTTGCAGTTGATGGGTGAGTGTTCTGTATATGTTCTGTTCATTATATAGGCCTGGAGGTCATTATCTTAAGTGAGATAACTCAGAAAACAGAAAGTCAAATACCATACGTTCTCATTTATAAATAGGAGCTAAATACTGTGAACACATGGAAATAGACTGTAGAATAATAGACACTGGAGCCTCAGAACAGTGGGAGAGTGGTAATTGTTGTTGAAGACCTCTATTACTTTCTTTTGGTATGCATTTAAGGGGTGGAAGTGCAGTTTTGTTACATGGCTGTACCTTGTAGTGGTAAAGTCTGGCTATTTAGTGTATCCACCACCTGAATAATGTACATAGTACCCATTTATTTATTTCTCATCCTTTACCCACCTCCTATAGTACTGAATCTCCAGTGTCTATTATTCCATACTTTATGTCCATGTATACACAATATTTAGCTCTCACTCATAAGTGAGAACATGTGGTGTTCGACTTTCTGTTTCTGGGTTATTTAACTTAAGAATATAGCCTCCAGTTCCATCAATGTTGCTGCAAAAGATAATTTTGGCTGAGTGGTATTCCACTGCACATATACACTACATTTTCTGTATCCAGTCGTTCACTGATGTAAACATAGGTGATTCCATCGCTTTGCTGTTGTGAATAGTGCAGTGATAAACACATGAGTGTGGGTATCTTTTAGATCTAATTATTTATTTTCCTTTGGGTAGATAGCCAGTAGCGAGATTGCTACCTCAAATGGCAGTTCTATTTTCAGTTCTATGAGAAATCTCCATATGATTTTTCATACAGGTTATACTAATTTACATTCCCACTAACAGTGTGTAAGTGTTCCATTTTCTCTGCATCTTTACCAACATCTGTTTTTTATTTATTTATTTATTTTTTTGAGATGGAGTCTCGCTGTGTCGCCCGGGCTGGAGTGCAGTGGCCGGGTCTCAGCTCACTGCAAGCTCCACCTCCCAGGTTTACGCCATTCTCCTGCCTCAACCTCCTGAGTAGCTGGGACTACAGGCACCCGCCACCTCGCCCGGCTAGTTTTTTTGTATTTTTTAGTAGAGACGGAGTTTCACCGAACATCTGTTATATTTTGAATTTTTAGTAATAGCCATTATGACTTCTGTGAAATATGTCATTGTGGTTTTAATTTGCATTTCTCTGATGGTTAGTGATGTTAAACGTTTTTTCATATGCAGGTTAGATATTTGTATGTTTTCTTTTGAAAAAATGTTCATGTTTTTTGCCCATTCGGTAGTGTAGGAGGTGGGTAAAGGATGAGGAGATATTTATGTTCTTTGATTTGTTTATGTCGTTGTTGAGTTGTTTGAGTTCGTTGCATATTAGTCCCTTGTTGTATCCATAGTTTGTAAATGTTTTCTCCCATTCTGCACGTTGTCTGTTGTCTTATTTCTTTTGCTTTGCAGAAGCTCTTTGGTTTAATTAAGTCCCATTTGCCTATTTGTGTTTTTGTTGCATTTGCTTTTGAGGCCTTAGTCAAAAATTGTTCATCTAGGCCAATGTCCAGAGGAGTCTTCCCTAGGTTTTCTTCTAATATTTTTATAGTTTCAGGTCTTACATTTAAGCCTTTAATTGATCTTGAGTTGGCTTATAGATGGTAAGAGACAGAAGTCCAGTTTCATTCTTCCGCACAGGTAATCCAGTTTTCCTGGCACCACTTATTGTAAAGGATGTCCTTCATTGTAAAGGATGTCCTTCCTTCAGGGTATGTTTGTGTTGATATTGTCAAAGATCAGTTGTCTATAGGTATGTGGCTTTATTTCTGAGTTCTCTATTGTGTTACATTGATCTATGTGTCTGGTTTTATACATGTACCATGCTGTTTTGGTTACTATGGCCTCGTAGTATAATTTGAAGTAATGTGATGCCCCCAGCTTTGTTCTTTCTCCTTACAATTGCTTTGGATATTCAGGCTCTTTTTTCATTCCATATGAATTTGAGGATTATTTTTTCTAATTCTGTGAAAGAAAACATTTTAAAAATAGGAATTATATTCAATCTGTACATCTGTATGGTTGTTTTAATGATATTGATTTTTCTGATCCATGAACATGGGAGGTTTTTCCATTTGTGTCATGTATGATTTCTATCATCAGTGTTTTGTAGTTTTCCTTGTAAAGATCTTTAACCCCCTTGTTTAAAATATATTCCTAAATATTTTACATTTTTTGTAGCTATTGTACTTATTGATTTGGTTCTCAGTTTGTTGTTCATGTATAGAAATGAACTGATTTTTATTCACTCATTTCATTCTGAAACTTTACAGAATTTATGAAATCTAGGAGTCTTTGGGATTTTCTAGGTATAAGATCATATCATGAGCAAACAGAGATAAGCTGAATTCATCTTTTCCAAATTTGGATGCCTTTTATTTCTTCTCTTGCCTGATTGCTCTGGCTTGGGTTTCTAGTATGTTGAACAGGAGTGGTGAAAGTGGTCATCAATGTCTTGTTCCAGTTCTTCGGGAGACTGCTTTCAAATTTTTCCTGTTTAGTATAATGTTTTCTGTGGTCTTATCATATATTGCTTTTATTACTTTGCAGTATGTTCCTTTTATGCCTAGTTTGTTGAGGATTTTATCACAAAAGGATCCTTAGTTTTATCAAATGCTTTTTCTGTATCTATTGAGATATTTATATAGTTTGTTTTTAATTCTCCTTATATAATGAATCAAATTTATTTACTTGAATATGTTGAACTAGACTTGCATCTTTGGAATAAAACCATTTGATTGTGGTGTATTATATTTTTGTTGTGCTGTTGTATTGGGTTTGCTAGTACTTTGTTGCAAATTTTTGCATCTGTGTTCATCAGAGATTTTGGTCTATAGTTTTCATTTTTTGTTGTGTGCTAGTCTGGCTTTAGTATCAGAATAATACTGGTTCTGTACAATGAGTCAGGGAGGCTTCCCTCATTGAAGTTTTGGAAGCGTTTCAGGGGGCATTGGCACCAGTTCTTTGTAGATTTGGTAGAATTTGGCTGTGAATCCATTTGCCCCTGGACTTTTTTTTTTTTTTTTTTCCTTAGGAGACTTTTTTTATTACTGATTAAGTGTCACTACTTGTTACTGGTTTGCTTAGGATTTCTATGTGTTCAATCTCGGGTGGTTTTATGTTTCCAGGAATTTATATGTCTTCTAGATTTTCTAGTTTGTGAGTGCAGAGATGTTCATTGTAGTCTCTGATGATCACTTGTATTTCTGTAGTATCAGTTCTAATGTCTCCTTTTAAATTTCTGATTGTTTATTGGATCTTCTGTCTTCTTTTCTTGATTAGCTAGCAGTTTGTCAACTTCATTTTATCAAAGAACAAACTTTCTGTTTCTTTGATCCTTTATAATGTTCTTTTGTTCACAATTTCATTTAGTTCTTCCCTGATTTGTTGTTTTCTGTTAGCTTTGGGTTTTCTTTGTTCTTTTTTTTCTACTTTCTTGAGGTGTGATGTTAGGCTGTTAATTTGATTTTTCTATTCTTTGGATGTAAGCATTTAATGTTATAAACTTCCCTCTTAGCACTGCTTTTGCTGTATCCCAGAGGTTTTGGTATGTTGTTTCCATTTTCATTCATTTCTAAAAATTTTTAAATTTCCATCTTAATTTTGTCATTTACCCAAAGACCATTCAGGAATATGTTGTCCATTTTCCATGTGTTTATGTAGTTTCAGCAGTTCCTCCTGGTATTGATTTATAGTTTTATTTTTCTATGGTCTGAGAAAATACTTGGTATGATTTCAATTTTTAAAAATTTATTGAGATTTGTTTTATGACCTAATGTATGGTCTATGTTTGAGAATGCTGCATGCACTAATGAGAAGAATCTATATTCTGCTGTTGTTGGGTAGAGTGTTCTGTAAATGTCTGTTAGGTATATTTGGTCTCAAGATCAATTTAAGCCCAGTGTTTCCTTGTTGTTTTTCTGTCTCAATGATCTGTGAACTGCTGTGAGTGCAGTGTTGAAGTCTCCCACCATTATTATATTGCTGTCTATCTCTTTATGTCCAGTAATATTTGTTTTGTGACTCTGACTGCTCCAGTGTTTTGTGTGTATATGTTCAGGATTTTTATATCCTCTCATTGAATTGATTCCTTTATCATTATATAATGACTGACTTTGTCTTTTTTTTTTTACTTTTGTTGATTCAAAGTCTGTTTTATCTGATATAAGCATAGATACTCCTGCTCACTTTTAGTTTCTGTTTGTGTGGGAGATCTGTTTCTAGCCCTTTACCTTCAAGCTATAAGAATGTTTACCAATATGGGGAGTTTCTTATAGTCCTTATGAAAATATGGTTCATATTTTAAAAACCTATCTGGCAATCTATACATTTAAATGAAGGATTTTATCTGTTTATGTACAGTGTTCATAGTTATATGTGAGGTTTGTTTCTGTCATAATGTTATCAAATTGCTTTGTACATTATATGCATCTTTTTCCCCCCCTTTGTTTGTCTTTGTGGTTTGGCGGAGTTCTGTCCTGTTGTAATTTGATTTCTTTCTCTTCCTCCTTTGTATAACTGTTTTCATAAGACCTGTGAGTTTTATACTTTTGTGTATTTTTATGATTGCAAACATTGACCATTTTGTTCCATGTTTAGAACTCCTTTGAATATTTTTATAGGGTTCGTCTAGTGGTGATACAATCCCTCGGTGTTTGGAAAATACCTTATTTCTCCTTTAGTTATGAAACTTATTTTAGCAGAATACAAAATTTGTGGTTGATAATTTTTTTTTCCTTTAAGCACACTGAAAATAGAATCCCAATCTCTTACTGGCTTATAAAGTTTCCACTGAGAAGTCCACTGTTAGTCTGATGGAGTTTCCTTTACAGGTGACTAGATTATTTTCTCTTGCTGATTTTAGGATTTCTTCCTTTGTATTGATTTTAGACAATTTAATGACTATATGTTGTGGTGAAATCCATCTGGCAGTGTGTTCTCTTAGTATTCATTTGGCCCCTAGTATTTGCATGTCCAAATCTCTTATAAAACTAGGGAAATTTTCATCCATTGTTTCCTTAAATGATTTTCTTTTTTTTTTTTTTTGAGACGGAGTCTCGCTCTGCCGCCCAGGCTGGAGTGCAGTGGCCAGATCTCAGCTCACTGCAAGTTCCGCCTCCCGGGTTTATGCCATTCTCCTGCCTCAGCCTCTGGAGTAGCTGGGACTACAGGCGCCCGCCAAGTTTTTTGTATTTTTTAGTAGAGACGGGGTTTCACCATGTTAGCCAGGATGGTCTTGATCTCCTGACCTCGTGATCCGCCCGCCTCGGCCTCCCAAAGTGCTGGGATTACAGGCTTGAGCCACTGCGCCCGGCCAAATGATTTTCAAAACTATGTTTTTCCTTCTCCCTCAGGAACACCAATGATTCATAAGTTTAGATTCTTTATATAATTCCATGCTTCTCAAAATGTTCATTCTACTTTATTCTTTTTTCTTTATCTTTGTCTAACTAGATTAATTCAAAGCACTTGTCTTCAAATTTTGAGATTCTGTCTTCTGCTTTATCTAGTCAGTTATTGACCCTTTCAGCTGTATTTTGTAATTCCTTCAGTGAATTTTTCATTTCCAAAAGTTATGTTTGTTCATTTTTAGATAAGAAAAAATTGGTAAAGTTCTCTGTGATAAATTTCTCATTTATATCCAGAATTATTTTTCTGATTTCTTTCTATTGGTGTTCAGATTTCTTTTGGATCTCATTGAGCTTCTATAAAATCAATATTTTGAATTCTTTATCTGGCATTTCAGAAATTTCCTTTTGGTCAGCATCCATTGCTAGAGAGTTAGTGTAATCCTTTGAGGGGTGTCATAACCCCCTGACTTTTCATGCTTCCAGTATTATGAAGATTTTTTTCTCATTTGGAGAAATAGTTACTTCTTATTATTGAATTACCAGGGTTTGGACAGGACGTCCCCCCCCCACCACTAAGTCCTTGAGGATGTGACTGTAATATATGTTGTGCAGGGCTGTTTGGCTTTGCTACCAGGTGCATTCAGTGGCAAAGACTATGTATGAATTCCTTGGTTGTAAATTACCATCATGTGGTGGCTTTTTCAAATGCTGGTTGTAGTAGTGGTATACCAGGCAGGTGAGTATGCTCATGACCTCCTGGGAAGCAAGGGTTATAGGTCACAAGGAGCTTATCTCATTCCTAAGTGCTGTGGGCTTGTGTTACCAGATTTTGTCCTGTGTTGTGCAGGTTGACCTCCAGGCCAGTCAGTGGCACTTGTAGGTAAGAGCTGGCTGTGGTGGTAGTAAAGTTCATGCTTGATCTTTGTTTACCAAGAGAAACTCTCCAATGTCCCAGGCAATGGGCTAGATTGTGGAATGCTCAGTGGTTTCGGTTTTATCCTCAGCCTCAGAGAGTGTGTGAAGCTGGGCAGAGCTGGACCAGGCAACCCTGTACTTGCACTGGTCCCACCCACCTCCCGAACAGTGAATGCAAGCACTATCTCTGAGGAGAGTTTAGGGAGCAGTCACCAAATGCCTGGATATACGTCCAATAAAGGGTAGAAACACTGCTGCTGCACCAAGTTCCTCACATGTGAAGACCAGGGCAGCCAAACAAAGCTCCTAGACCAGGTGAGCTGGTGTGGGAATCTGCCTCCCTCTCACTCCTCAGAACCAATGGAGTTCCCACCCTGGCATGAGCTACGGCACTTAGGAAAGTCAATGCAGATTGGCTTTAGATCGCAGTGCCATCCCTGTCCACAAATCTTGTCACTTGGGGAAAACCATGGCTGTCTAACAAATCTCCTCCCCTTCTGGTTCCACAAAGGGGGAAAGCCCAATTTCAGAACCCATGGCTTGAATGCACTCCACAATCACCACTCAGTTCTGGATGTGGGAGGCCTTCCCCAACTCCAGTCCCAGCACTCCGTTCTCCAGCCCAAGAATCTCTGATGCCCATGGGTACTGCTGCTAAGTTACTGAATCCTGCCCAGTGAGCCAGAATTGAGAAGGGCATCCTCCTGTTAGATCCCAGGTCTGGGAAAATGTCTGGAGCATTTCCCAATATTTTTCTTTCTCACTCTCCTGGCTGCTTGCCATGTTAGCCCCAGGGCTTAGAAGGGCCGAGGTAGTTTCCCATGGTGTGGGTGGCATGGTTTCTCAGAGGAAAGGTAGATCACAGAGGTACACTCTTGGCTCCTCTACCATATCAGGGGCTTCACTCACAGTTCTCAGCCAGATACTGCTACTCAGGGTGCCTTCTCACCTTTTCTTTTCTGGGATTTGAATTTCTGTGCTCGTTCTTGAATAAAAGAGCACTGTGTGACTATACACTATTTTTTTTTTGCTTCCAAATAGGGGAAGCATGCTAGAAAAGTCTCTGATCTGCCACCTTGGGGAAAAAAAAGAGAAGTCCTTTATTTCTTTATTGATCTTATATCTGGTGGTCCTATCCATTACTGAAATCTCCTACTATTACTGTGTTGATATGTATTTATCCCTTCAATTCTGTCAATGTTTGCCTCACATATTTAAGAGCTCTGATATTTAGTGCATAAATATTTATAATTACTATATCATCCTGGTGAATTGACCCTTTAATCATTATATAGTATCCTTCTTAGACTCTTGTGACAGTTTTTGACTTAAAGTCTATTTTGCCTCATATTAGTACAGATATCCCTGCTCTCTTTTGGTTACTGTCTGCGTTGAATATCTTTTTTCATCCTTCACGTTTAGCCTTTATGTGTTATTAGATCTAAATGGCTTCTATGCAGCATATCACTGGATCCTATTTTTATTTATCCACTTAGCCAATATGTCTTTGGCAGAGGAGTTTAATTTCCTCACTTTAAAGTAATTACTGATATGGAAAGATTTTCTATTGCCATTTTGTTACCTGTTTCCTGTATATCTTGTGGCTTTTTGGACCCTCATTCTTCTCTTACTGTCTGTCTTTGACTCCCTTCTCATTTCCTTTTGTGTGCATTGTATGGATATTTTCTTGTGGTTACCACTGCAATTGCAGAAAGTATCTTAAAGTTATAACAAATCTATTTTAGGCTAATAAGAACTTAATTTCAATTGCGTACACAAATTCTCCTTTACAGCCACCATTTCCCCCCTTATGTTATTGTCATAAATTACCTATTGTATATATTGTGTATCAATTAACATAGATTTATAATTTTGTGTGTCTGTGATTTACTTGGTTAGACTTGTATACACAAGAATTAAAAGTGGATTTATGCACCAGAATTACAATATAGGATTCCATATTTATTTAAATGTTTATTAGCGGAGAACTTTATAATTTCATATTACTATGTTGGTGCTTACTATCCTTTGTTTAATTTGAAGGACTCTCTTTAGTGTTTATTGTCTAGTAATATTGACTAAACAGCTTTTGTTTATCTGGAAAGGTCTTAATTTCTTCTTCATTTCTGAAGGACAGTTTTTCTGGATACAATATTCTTGATTTCTTTTTCTTTTAGCACTTTAATCATTCCATTTCTTTTTAGCCTTCAAGGTTTCTATTGAGAAATCTGCTGATAATCTTAGCTGGCTCACTTATACGTGATGAGTTGTTTTTCTCTGGCTGCTTTCAAGATTCTTTGACTCATAACAATTTGATTATAACATGTCTTGGTATGGGTCTCTTCAGGTTTATCACAGTTGGAGTTCACTCAGTCTTGAGTTCATAGGTCCATTTCTTTTATCAGCCTTGGAAAGTTTGTCGCCACTTTTTGTTCAAATAAGCTCTTTGTCCCTTTCTCTTTCTCTCCTCCTTTTGAGACTCCCATACTACATATATTATTCTGCTCAGGTTCTATTAATTTATCTTCATTTTTTTTTTCTCCTCAGTCTCAATAATTTCAAATATGTTAACTTCAAGGACACTGATTCTTCTGCTTGCTTAAGTCTGCTGTTGAACCCCTCTAGTGAATTATTTAGTTCACTTGTATTTTTCAGGTCCATAGTTTGTTTTTGTTTTTTCAAGAGACAGAGTCTTGCTATGTTGCCCAGGCTAGTCTTGAACTTCTGGACTCAAGCAATCCTCCCTCCTCAGCTTCCCAAAGTGTTAGGATTACAGGCTTGAGGCATCATGCCTGGCTTTATAATTTTTTGAAAATAGTTTCTCTTTGTTGATATTCTTATTTTGTTCATGCATTGTTTTTCTGATTTCTGTGTAGTTCTGTGTTCTCTTGAAGGTCTTGATCATCTTTATGAGAGTTATTATAAATTCTTTTTTAGGAAGCTTATAGATCTGCATTTCTTTAAGGCAAATTTCTGGAGCTTAATTTTGTTCCTTTGTTCCGGCCATGGTCCCATTTCTTTGTATGCCTTGCAGTCTTTTGTTGGGATTTGAGCATTTGAAGAAACAGCCAACTTTCTCAATCTTTATGAACTACCTTTATTTGGGGGAAAACTGTGACCAGTCAGTCTGGCTAGAGGTTCTGAGACCTCTCAGATTTTTCCTGGGGATGCATTTTCTTTGGGGTTGTATGTTTACTTTTAGTATATCTGGGTGCTTCTGTCTTCCTTTCTTGTGTCTTCGCGGGAGCTGTTTCTGTTTTAGTCCTCTGCCCTTAATCTCCTGCTCCCCCTAGAGCCTGTCTGCAGAACTGCAGAGTCTCTGCTGTCTAACATACTAAGGCATTAACCTCTGTTTTCAGTGGCTTTTAATCTTGTATCCACACTATGCAACTGCCATTCTCATCAGTTCCCTGAGCAAAGTAATGCAGCCCGCAAGGAAGTTAGCATGCTGGACTTAAGTTTCACTCTATTTCTTCTGTTCCAAGGGAGGGGTCAGGCAAGCAAAATACAATGAACTCTCTTACCCTCTCAGGCACCATCCATTCTCTTGTTTTTGCACTTGCCTGAGTCCTGTAGTCCATTAACTAATTTCTAGGTTTATCACAAAGCTATTTTTATGTATATGTTGCAGATAATTTGTCTCCATAGAAAAACGAGGGCCTGGAGCTTCCTAATCTGCCATCTTGCTAATGTCATTTCTGTATATTATTTCCACAGTGTGTATATAGATCTACATAGATATATAGATTTGAAAACTGTAGCAGATAAGGACTAAATGCTTTTTCCTTGACAGACAAACATTATATTTATTCTCACCTTGAGTCCTTTTCCCAATCCTTACTATTATTGAATTTCTTTTTATATTCCATTAGAAAATACATATAGCATATGGACTGTCTCCTCCCAAAACTTTCTGTAATACATTCTGCTTGGTTATGCCAGTACTATTTTAAGGATGAAAAGTGTAGTAGGTCCTTCTATTAACATACTTATTTTCCAGAATATCATTACATGGACCAATTGTACTCTTTGCTATTCATTAAGATAAAATGAAAATGTATCTCTATCAGTAAATGGAGTTCTTAGATGGTTTCATTTTCAAATGTGAAAATTAGGTTTGATTGTTCATTCTTAAAAGCAAACATTTATTGAAGGTCTATTCTGTGCAGATATCTTTACTGATTGGGGGATATAAAGACGAAGCGGACATAATCCCATCCTTAATGAGCTTACAGTGTGATAGCAGGGTGGGGAGAGGGGGCAGAAAAAAATAAACAATAGTGACAACATAGAAGCAGAGAAGAGTCCAGGTGCTGTGGCTCATGCCCGTAATCCCAGCAATTTGGGAGGCTGAGGCGGGCAGATTGCTTGAGC
>NW_012117655.1:1311132-1314482 GCF_000951035.1 Colobus angolensis palliatus
AAAAACGTAGAGGAGAAAAGTTTTTGGAAGATGCTAACGGACATATTTTGGGTCCTTTATATTTGTAAACGTGTTTAAATTGTATTTTCCTGAATATAAAATGAAAGTAAGATCCATAGTGGCAGCAATTTAATATGGTTATAACTTTGAGAAAGGACAAGAGTTAGAAAAAAAATTTATATTAACTATTTTAAATCTGATAGTCTTAGATTATAGTTATAATATGTGATTATATTTTTGAAATATAATATTGAGTGTACTCAATTCCAGGAAAGGTTCTAGATGTGACTAGTACTTTGGCACCACCTACTAAACAAAGCTTAATGTCTTAAAGTAATAAACTACAAGGAGGCAGAATTTTGGTGGGGGTGGGATACAGGATGGTATAGGGAGTGGTTATAGCCTGAGTGACCTATTACTTTATAATCACGGTGTTCAGTTTGTGGAAAGGTTAAGGGTTTGGTGTGAAAGACCCTGAATTGGGTAAATTTGAATTATTGCTAGGAAGCATGAATTACCTAGAATTTTGCTTTGACTTCCTAGAACGCAGATTTTTAAACTGGGAGTCCATGTGCCAAATTCACTTTAGAGATGTTTGATCTACAGTATTTAACAACTATTTTGAATTATCTACCAACACTTAAAAGTTGGCACATTTAGGTGAACTTTCATTCTGTTTTGTGCAATGGAAACTATCCTAATTCATAAAAAAATGGAGAGATTTAGCATAAAAATCCAGCGTTCCGGATTTTTGAAAAGTCAGAAGATTCTGCAGTGTTTGGCCTCCATTTCCTAAGAGCTACAGTCTGCTTAATCAGAATGGCTAATGGCCACTTTCGTGGGGGCAGACACAGTCCACTTCATCCCAGTCCCCATTAAACTCTATTATTTCTGTGACATCAAGGCTGAATATCTGTTCTACTTATGAGGCTTATACTTCTAAAGGCATCAAATTACAGATCACAAGGGCCAAATGCAGCCCTACATCTATTTTTTTATGGCCCACAATCTAAGAATGGTTTTTATATTTTCAAATGGTTGAAAAAAGACAAGAAAGATATATTTTTAGATGTGAAAATTATATGAAATTAAAATTTCAGTGTCCAAATAAAGTTTTATTGGAGCATAGCCATGCTTGTTTGTTTACATATTGTCTAAGGCCGCTTTTGTGCTATAGTGTTGGAGTTGGGTAGTTGAGATAGAGGCCATATGACTTGAGAAGCCTAAACTATTTACTATCTGGCCCTTTAAAAAATTTGCTGAGCCTTGATGTAGAACAAAAGGAAAAGCTCTCCTTACCCCCCTTTTAATTTTTTCCTTTTCTTGTCTCTTTCACTGTTTTTTTGCTATCCTATCTTAACATGTTCCTTTAGATCCACGCTAGAATTACCTTATCAAATTCCATTTCACAGCAAGAATGAAAACAGTGAAAAACTCAGGAGACCAGGGTTCTGATCTCTGTGTTTAACTATCTGTGATCTTAGACAAGTCATTTAATCTCTCAGAGCTTCTATTTCCTCATTTGTTCAACAAAAGTGCTAAATTAGATCATCTCTAAAATATTTCTTATTTTCAATTCCATGAAGTAGACAAAAGAGAAAGAAGAGATAAGCTGGGTGAATAAAAATGTAAAGGACAAAGACTAAAGAATGATTGGGAGAGTCCTGGTTGCTAGGTAGGTAGGATAGAATAATAATTGCCACCTTTATTCAGTTAGCCCATTTACATATATTATCTCTAATTCTCATAATGACCCTTTAAGGTAGGTATCATTACCCCATTTGCAGATGCAGAAACTGAGGGTCAAAGAGGTTAATTGGCTTGCTCTAAACCAATATCTATTAAGTGGCAAAAGAATCAAGGTTCATACCTGAAATGTCTGGCACAAAGCCAGTGCTCTTCCATTTCAACAGACTGCTAAAGTCAAGAGAAGTGAGCTAAGAGAACTTATTGCTGTTATACATTTGTCTTCTGAAATAAATGGCACTGCTTCTCTGGTGATCTTATACATTATTCTTTAAACCTATCTATTCTTTTGTTGGTTTTGTGCCTTCAAAGGAGATACCCTTTCCAGTCTAAAATCTCCAAAGGATTTTCAAGGTAAAACACTTTTCAAGATGTTCAATCACATGGAAGAATGAAAATCTTTTATAATATTGTTTGTTAAACTGACAGCTCTACTTAACAGAAACCATTAAAATATTTACAAAGTAGCAGCTGCTCTTGTAAAAAAGTACAGCTTTTTGGAGGCATAAAAATGAACAAGTTGATAAGTATAAGATAAGCCATTTGGTGACTTCTTTATGTACGTTGCACAATATGTGGAAAATTCCGATATTTACACAGCAATTATACTACAAAGCCTTTTAAGTTAAAAGGACATAGACTGAGTAAGAACTGAACTGTTTACAAGAATTTTCCATACTGATCTTGGAAACAATTTAGGGAACCCCCAAACATAATCCTTTAATAAGCTTTAGGTTTTAGGTGTTTTTTTTTTTTTTTCCAAAAAAGCTTTGTTCTTAGAAGATAGTTATATATGAATGAATCTCTGTTGAACTCTCTTGTGTTTTATATTCTACTACAATTACAGCCAAGTTTCTTATATAAATAATTAGAAGTTGTGGGAAATAGATCAAGACAGCAAACCAATATATGTTAGCAAAAATGTTTAAAAGTTACTGAACATTTGCATTTTATGCCTTCATCTGTTGATATGACATTATTTATTTATTTAGAAACAAGGCCTTGCTCTGTTGTCCAGGCTAGAGTGCAGTGGCATGATCATAGCTCACTGCAGCCTCTAACTGCTATGCTTAAGCAATCCTCCCTAGCTCAGCCTCCTAGGTACAAGCATGAACCATCATGCCTGGCTAATTTTTAAATTACTTTTGTAGAGATGGGGTCTAACTATGTTGCCTAGGCTAGTAATTTGACATTTTATATATAAGCTAAGTGATTTTTTTTAAAGTAAACAATTATTAAAATTTTGCATTGTTGGGTAAAATTAATTTTATCAAAATACAGCAGTCATATGTAACTTTTACAACCCAAGGTTATTTATAAGGAAAAAAACGTATATGTATGTGAAGATGGCTTTTTTGCAAAATTTGAGTTAATGGAAGGAATGTTACTGGTCATGATCCTGTGATAACATGAGCCTGCTGATTTTTTTTTTTATTTTTTATTATACTTTAAGTTCTAGGGTACATGTGCATAACGTGCAGGTTTGTTACATATGTATACTTGTGCCATGTTGATGTGCTGCACCCATCAACTCGTCAGCACCCATCAATTCATCATTTATATCAGGTATAACTCCCAATGCAATCCCTCCCCCCTTCCCCCTT
>NW_012117656.1:0-1007 GCF_000951035.1 Colobus angolensis palliatus
GGTCCCTCCGCTTCTCCATAAATAGACGCAGTTCAGCTCCAGGCCAGTTGGAGAGCGCATCGCAGAGCCAGGAGGTGGGCGGCGGAAGCCGGGAAGGAGGTAAGTGTCCAGCGGGCACGTCTGTGGTGTTTAGGAGCTGGCGTGCGCGGGGGTTGGTTTCAGAAAGTTTGGGTGTATTTTCTCATGCATTTGCTGGGAGACTTTGTGAAGGTAGCGGGTCTCCTTTGCACCCCATGGTTAACGCTGACTCGTTATGCAATGCTTCTGTAAACTGGGAATAATTCTAACTTTCTCGGTCGGGCGCGGTGGCGCATGCCTGTAATCCCAGCTACTTTGGAGGCCGAGGTTTGGTCTTGAACTCCTGACCTCGGTCCTGACCTCGTGACCACATCACGAGGTCAGGAGTTCAAGACCAACCTGACCAACATGGTGAAACCCCGACCCTACTAAAAATAAAAAAATTAGCCGGACGTGGTGGCGGGCGCCTGTAATCCCCGCTACTTAGGAAGCTGAGTCGGGAGAATCATTTGAACCCAGGAGGCAGAGGTTGCAGCGAGCCGAGGTCGTGCCATTGCACTCCAGCCTGGTTAACAAAGCAAAACTCTGTCTCAAAAAAAAAAAAAAAAAAAAAAAAAAAAAAAAAAAAGTAAAAGCAAGTAATAATACTAACTTTCTCATCATGGTTAGGTTTTGTTTCATTTTTCAGAAACGGGGTCTCGTTCATAGCCCAGGCTGGCCTGGAACTCCCAGGCTCAAGCTATCTGCCCTCCTCGGCCTCCACCTAGCTGGGACTGCACGAGCACACCACCACGCCGCCCGAGTGCATTTTTTATTGACTGTGGAGATGTGGTCTCACTACTTTGCCCAGGCTGGTGTCGAGCTCCTTAGCTCAAGCAATCTGCCCTCCTCATCCTCGATCTCCGCCTCCTGAGCAGGGGCGCTTAGGGAACCTGGTGGGAAAACCTCTTTAATTCCCAGAATTTCAGGCTGCCTTTTCTCTCTCGTAG
>NW_012117656.1:3397-3730 GCF_000951035.1 Colobus angolensis palliatus
CTGGATGACAGAGCAAGACCCTGTCTCAAACAGAAAAAAGAAAAAATCTTTCTATGGTACGATCCCACTACCTGGAAATTTCATAAGACTTTAATCCATTTTATGGAATGAGATAAGGAATAGAGAAACTCCTACAGACAATAAACAGATTAGCGATGGCCAGGGGCTGGGGTGGGTGGGGCAGGAGGTAATTACTCATGAGGATGGTGTTTCCTTTTGGCGTGATGCAATAATTCTGGAATTAGAAAGTGGTGATGGTCAGGCCGGGCGCGGTGGCTCAAGCCTGTAATCCCAGCACTTTGGGAGGCCGAGACGGGCGGATCACGAGGTCAG
>NW_012117657.1:0-1861 GCF_000951035.1 Colobus angolensis palliatus
TGTGCATTGCACTCACAGAAATATACCTTTCTTCTCCTAGAGGATTCTGCAATCACTTTTGCTGAAAAAGCTACCAAGAGATTCGGGAGTAAAGCGACAGCTATAGTGAAAAAGGAAATATCCTCAAACAAAAACTGGAAAGGATATTTCTGTGAAACTGCTTTGTGTTAGATATATTTCTGCGTCTCACATAGTTAAAATTTTACTTATATTACGCAGTTTGGAAAATCCGTCATGCACAGATCCACGAAGGGATGTTTGAAGGCACATTCAGGCCTACGGTGAAAAGGAGATATCTTCAGATAAAAACTGGATAAAAGCTATCTGAGGAACTAATTTGTGATGTATGCATTCCAGTCAGGGAGTTTTACCTCTTTTCTAACAAAGCAGTGTTTGAACACTGTTCCTGTGAAAGCAAAAATGTGATCTTTCGGAACGCATTGAGGACTATGGCAAACAGTGAAATATACTGAAATAAAATCGAGGAAGAAGTGTTCCATGAATCTGCTCTCTGATATGTGCACTCACTTCACAGAGTTAATGGTTACTCTACTTTCCCCAGTTTCAAAAATCCGTTTTTGAAGAATTTGTGGAGGGATATTTAGTGACGCCCTGGGGCTTGTGGTGAGCGAGGAAACGCCTTCCGATGAAATCTGCTGAGACACGTTCTGAGCCACTACTTTTTGATGTGTGTATTCCTCTCATAGAGTCAAACCATTCTTTGAATTGAGCAGCTTGAAATCACGGTTCTTGTGGAATCTGAGGAAGGACATTTGGGAACGATCCTTAGAATATGGAGAACAAAATATCCTCAGGAACAATCCAGTAGGAAGCTTTCTGTGAAACTGCTCTGTGTTGTCTTAATTACTCTCACTCCGTTAAGTTTCTCTTTTCATTGAGCAGTTTACTAGCCCTGTGTATGATTAGCATGTGATGGGATATTCGGTAGTAATTTGATGCTAACGGTGAAAGAGTAAATATGTTCAGACTGAAATTGGAGAGCAGCTTTCTGAGGAACTGCTTTGTGATTTGTGCATTCCAATCAGTGTTATAGATCTCTTCTCAAACAGCGTCGTGGAAAAGCTTTCGATGAAACAGGTCCCAAGTGATATTCGGGAACATGTTGATGCCGATGGTGAAAGGGAAATAGCCTCTGACAAAAAATGGAAAGAATCTTTCTAGGAAACTACTCTGTGATATGTGTAATCATCTCACATAGATAAAGCTTTCTTTACATTACACAGCTTGTAAACTGTCATGAACGGATCCACAAAGGGACATTCTGGAGCACATTCTGGACTATGGTGAAAAAGGAAATATCTTCAGATAAAAACTGGAAAGAAGCTTTCTGTGAATCTGCTATTGCTATGTTTATTCATCTCACACACGAAGCCTTCTTTACATTACACACCTTGGAAACTCCCTTGTGAATGGATCTGTGAAGAGTTATTTGGGATGACTTTTGGGCCTTTGGTGAAATAGGAAATATAGTCAGATAAAAACTGGAGAGAAGCTTTCTGAGAAACTGCTAGGTGATGTATGCATTCCACTCATAAAGTTATAACTTTCTTCTCATAAGGCACAGTTTGAACACAGTTCCTGTGAAACCAAAAGAGTGATATTTGGAGCACATTGAAGACTATGGCAAAAAGTGAAATGTCATCCATAAAAAACAGAAGAAAGCACTCGATAAAACTGTTCTCTGGCATGTCCATTCTTTTCACAGGGTTAAAGCTTACTCTATATTTCCCAGCTTGAAAGTCGCTCTTTGAGGGTTCTGCGAAGGGATAGTAATTGGCAACCGCGGGTCTCTGTTGAGCAAGGAAATATCCTCCATGGAAAATCGAAGAGAGTCTTTATG
>NW_012117657.1:6641-6983 GCF_000951035.1 Colobus angolensis palliatus
GGGCCCATTCAGGCCTATGGAGAAAGAGGAAATATCTTCAGATAAAAACTGGATAGAAGCTTTCTGAGAAACTAATTTGTGATGTATGCATTCCAGTCAGGGAGTTATACCTCTTTTCTCACAAGGCAGTGTTTGTACACTCTTTCTGTGAACCAGAAAAAGTGATATTTTGTAACGCATTGAGGACTATGGCGAATAGTAAAATATACTGAAATAAATTAGAGGAAGAAGCGTTTCAATAATCTACTCTCTGATATGTGCATTCACTTCACAGAGATAATGTTTACTCTATATTGCCCAGTTTTGAAACTTTGTCTTTGAAGAATCTGTGAAGGGATATTT
>NW_012117658.1:0-1449 GCF_000951035.1 Colobus angolensis palliatus
TCTCGGCCTCCCAAAGTGCTGGGATTACAGGCTTGAGCCACCGCGCCCGGCCAAGCTGTAGCTTTATTTATTTTAGTTTTATCATCTTATTCTTAATCCTACAAGGAATGAAATGTTGTAGTTTTATTTCAGTGTGTATGATAGGTAAAATAACACAACAGAAGGATTTAAGACGTGGATACTTAAGAAAAAATAATTTTTGACCAACAATACTTCTTACATATGGGCTTCGAGTTAAGGATTTTATCTTGGTCATGAATTGTTCATTTTAGCTCTGCCACTGATAAACATAAGCTGTGATTTAGGAAATGAAAGATTGTCTCTATTATGGGTGTGTTATTTAAATATTGAACAGAAACCTGTGTCAGAGATGGTCAGCAAATGAATGAATCAGCAGTCCATTAGCATTTAGCTTGTAAGAGAAAATCATTTATCAGCTGAATTGAGACCCAGTCCCTTGATTAGGCATTGCTTTTAGTGTTCAGTAGGGCTAATCCTATCTTTGTTTTTACAGAATATTCTTTGATATTTTTGCCCACTTATATTTCCAAGTTTTCCCAAGTTCTGTAAAGTATCTTGTTAATGATTTCGTTGGAAGTACGTTACAGCTGTTATTCAACTGGGAAAAAATCTTCATGATATTCTGGTGTATTCCTTCTCTGCAACTAAGTTTTTGGGTTTTTTTAGTACTACATTAATTACCAAATATTGTATACTTTTTGTTGTTTTAGTGAAGATATTTCTTAATTTTTTTCCTAGCTGGTCATTACTGGTATGTAGAAATACATTTTATTTTGGCCTTTACAATTCCTTTCTGATTTCTCACTCTGAGATTTTTATTTTCCTGTTTTTTTGTTTGTTTGTTTGAGACGGAGTCTCGCTCTGTCGCCCAGGCTGGAGTGCAGTGGCATGATCTCCGCTCACTACAAGCTCTGTCTTCCAGGTTCACACCATTCTCCTGCCTCAGCCTCCTCAGTAGCTGGGACTACAGGCACCCACCACTGCACAGCTAATTTTTTATAATTTTTTTATTTTTAGTGGAGACGGCGTTTCACCATGTTTGCCAGGATGGTGTGGATCTCCTGACCTCGTGATCTGCTCGCCTCGACCTCCCAAAGTGCTGGGATTACAGGCTTGAGCCACCGCGCCCGGCGGCTTTTTCAATTAGAGTAATGCCCCCCAAGGTTCATCTATATTTAGGGTGTGTCAGAATTTTCTTCCTTTTAAAGGCTGGATAATACTTCACTGTATAGGTAAGACTACATTTTGTGTATCTATTCATTTGTTGATGGGCAGTAGTTGCATCCACCTTGTAGTTACTACAAGTAATGCAGTGAATATTGGTGTACAAATATCTGAGATCCTGCTTTCAGTTCTTTTGGATATAAACCTAGAAGTAGGATTGCTCAGTTGTATGGCAATTCAACGTTTAATTTTTTTTTTTTTTTT
>NW_012117658.1:3074-3555 GCF_000951035.1 Colobus angolensis palliatus
CCCCAGCCCATTCAAGTCAAAATATTTTCTAATTTCCCTTATTATTTCCTTTGACCCATGAGTTATTTAGAAGTGTTTTTTCTTCTACTAATTTCTAGTTTAATTCTCCTGTAGTTAGAGAATATGCTTTGTAATTCTTACTTCAATCTTTTTAAATTGAGGGATAGGTGTTGTGTGTTTTTGGTGGTCTAGAATATGATCCATGTTGGTGAATGTTTAAAGTACACTTGAAAATAATGTATATTCTGCTGTTACTGGGTGAAATATTGTATAAGTATCTATGAAGTCAAGTTGGTCAGTAGTCCTTGGTGATTTTGGTGAGGGGTCTGTTTGTTTTGCCAATCACTAATCATTTTGTAATATCCCTCCTAATATTCCCTGTTCCAAAGTCTACTTTGTTGATATATACACCACTCCAGCTTCGTGCCTGTATGGTGTATGTATTTTCTTTATCCTTTTAATCTGTGTATTTATATATATA
>NW_012117659.1:0-1166 GCF_000951035.1 Colobus angolensis palliatus
CCCAGGCTGTAGTGCAGTGGTGCAATCTTGGCTCACTGCAACCTCTGCCTCCCAGGTTCAAGCGATTCTCCTGCCTCAGCCTCTTGAGTAACTGAGATTACAGGTGCGTGCCACTATGCCCAGCTAATTGTTTTGTATTTTTAGTAGAGATAGGGTTTCACTATATTGGCCAGGGTGGTCTCGAACTCCTGACCTTGTGATCCACCTGCCTCGGCTTCCCACAGTGCTAGGATTACAGGTGTGAGCCACTGCATCCAGCCAAAGCTATAATTCTTTAGCAAAATCAATCTCGGTGTTATAGAGACTAGGAGAGTTTCAGATTTTTCTATTGCTTGATATGGGGATATAGCAGACAAGGAGGAAAAGCAGCAGCCCAGAATTTGTTCCTGAATGGCTCTTACATTTCTGAGGTTCACAATCCATGTAACCTAGAAGTTGTGAAAGTGTTACCTGAGCCCCCGAAATGAAAACCATTCAGAGGGACCTGTGTGCCTCTCTTCAGGAAAGAGAAGGTTGTAGTGCTGCAGCCTAGATAAAATGAGGGTAATCTGGAAATTAGCCATCCCCTGGAGGGATGAGGGTTGAAGAGCCATAAAGACATCTCCATGTTCAAAAACATCCCTAAATTAAGGTGTGTTAATTATACTTTGTATCAAGGGAGACCTAAGTTAAAGAGTCATAGGAATACATTTTCTCATCCTGAGGTGGCGGGTTGCCTGCCATTCACATGTGCAGCAGATGGCATAAAGGCAGTGAGGGTGGGAGTGGCTGGCACCTCACAGACTGCCAGGCTCCGTCTGGGCTCTTGATAAATATTAATTAAATGAATTGAATTCATTGAAGAGCACTGTCCATGTTGCCAATCATGACAACCAGTCTTTGTTTTATGTACTGTTCTCATGTCAGCATGACAGGGTAACTCTGATCTGTCTTTATAAAGACTGAGTGAGATACACAGATAACCTAACAGAGATGAAACTCAAAGGCATAGCTGTTGCATAGATCTTTCTTTATAAACATACTGTTAAAATCATATCCTAGTGATATCCTGATTCACAATTAATCTGGAAATAAAGCTATAATTCTTTTATTTATTTATTTATTTATTTTGAGACAGAGTCTTGCTCTGTCGCCCAGGCTGGAGTGCAGTGGTGCAATCTTGGCTC
>NW_012117660.1:0-909 GCF_000951035.1 Colobus angolensis palliatus
CTCCAGCCTAGGCAACAGGGTGAGACCTTGTCTAAAAAAAAAAAAAAGGTCAAATCTCGTGGTCGGTTTTTAGCTCATCCTAAGCCTATACTTCTTGGAGTAATTTTACCCCCCACATTTTAATACCTTTTGCTTTTTATTTTCTTTGATATTTTTGTCTTTTCTCCCTCCCCCAACCACACTTATTTTGTTTGTCATTGATAAAAACGATGCACTCTGCTAGACTCAGCTCTCACAGCTGTATCTTCCTCATCTGAAATCTTTCTATGGAGAGTGAAGCCACTCTTATGGCTTTACTTAATATTTCTGATACAGCAGAGTATAACTCACTGGTAAGCAAACAAATTTTTTCTTTCATGAGAGCAAGTTCAAGCCACATCATCATGTTTATAGGCTGCATTAACAATGCAAAAATAGTTTTATTAAGTCCTATGCAAAAATATGTATTCTTGTAACATTAACAACTTGTGATATTATAGTTCCTGGCTTATAAATCCGGTATCCTTTGTTAGAGTTTTTTTTTTTTTTTTTTTTAAACATTAGGGGGTTTTAGGCCTCAGGAGCAGGCCTTAAGAAACAGCATCTCCCTCTCTGACATTCCCCTGTCCTCCCTAAGGCAGGACTACAATCTGATTGTGGCTTAAAAGACCCTCATTTCAGAGAGGGTCCCACCCATACCCTAAAGGAAGAAATGCTACAAAGAGATGTCAAGACAAACCTGAACAGACAAACTCTGCTGGGTTTCCCCACTCAAACTGTTAGTATGGGATCATATCCTTTTTGTGCAATCGCATTTCTACACGGTTGTCAATCATGGCTATGTAATGAAGCTTCCATAAAAACCCAAAAGGAGAGAGTGCAGAGAGTTTCCTTACAGCTGAACACGTGGAGGTTCCTGGAGGGTGGCAT
>NW_012117660.1:5185-5769 GCF_000951035.1 Colobus angolensis palliatus
TGGGAGGAAGCCCAAATAGTTGTTACTCTGCCACTCAGTTCCTCAGCTCCTTTTGCAGGTCCCCTTTTTGATTAAGATGCATTTTTAACAGGGTGCGCATATTATTGTGACTCCAGAAGATGGTATTTATGGCTGGAACTTCAACAGGGACTCCCTCTATCCATACTTGGAGGACATCCCAGACCCTGAAGTAAACTGGATTCCCTGTAATAATCCTAACAGGTAAAGAAACAACTTGTGAAAACTTCACTAGTGAATATCAACTTGATTTACCTGGGAAAACTTTGTTGATGATCATTGCATAGATCCACGATCAACTCTTAAGTTTCAGTATAGCTTATTTTTCATCTACTATGGGTATATTTACTGGGAGAGTAAATATGAATTATGAAGTCACAGAAATCAGAGCTAGAAGGTAGCTGAGAAATCATCACATTTGGGCTGGACACAGTGGCTCACGCGTGTAATTCCAGCACTTTGGGAGACCAAGGTGGGTAGATCACGAGGTCAGGAGATCGAGACCATCCTGGCTAACACGGTGAAACCCCATCTCTACTAAAAAAAATACAAAAATTATCCAGGTG
>NW_012117661.1:0-1154 GCF_000951035.1 Colobus angolensis palliatus
TTTTTTTTTTTTTTGGCAAGATCCGCTTTTAAAACTGTTTATTTTTACAGATGTATTTCATCAGTTCTTAAGAATGAAGCTAGGAATGTTTGCTGGCTTCTCAGTTAGTACCACCCAGAAACTGAAAAAAATCTGTTTTCTTAAAATACGACATTGGAGGGAGATAGAGAAACTTTTCATTTTTGTGAACTATTAGATTTAAAAATATATATATTTAAATAATGCATTTTTAATATTGCTGTTTAATGTACTGCTTATCTTAATTCCATATTGCCTTCTGACTCTTGGTTGTTATACTTATTATTTTATAGTTAATAATTTTAATGGAAAGGGGATAAAAGTTCATGTTTTATTTTCTCTGGAAAATTTGAATATACTATTCTTACCATTTTAGAATTGTTTCTTATCATTCAGAGAGCCTCCTCCAGAGGTAAGTCTCTAAGAATCTTGACACTTAATAACCAATTGTGGACTCTTTGATCAATCAACAAGTACACTTCTTAGAAGGTATGTCTTATATAATTAAAATAACAATATTAAGACATTGTTTGGATGCATTTTCTTTGGACCAGACTAGAATAAGCTCAGTGAGAGAATGACCTGGAATGGTTCATTCCTTCATTTGGCAAACATTTATTAAGCATTTCAGTTGTAACCGGTGTTGGCACCGTCCTATCTCTTCAGAAACTGACAGTTCAGTTTGAGACAAAAAAAGGAAAGCTTTTACAATTCAGTATAGAGACTTTTAAAAAAGGGGTTTCCTTTTCCTGATTGCATGCCACCATTTCTGGCCATCTTGACTCTATTCCTGCCACATTGAGCTTTGAAGTTGGGCAATAAAGCAGAAGCGAGGATGCAAAAAACTTACTCTGCAATCAAGAATTAAAATTTAAATAAAGGCCGGCACAGTGGCTCACACCTGTAATCCCAGCACTTGGGGAGGCTGAGGCTGGCGGGTCACTTGACTCCAGGAGTTCGAGACCAGCCTGGCCAACATGGCGAAACCACGTCTCTACTAAAAATACAAAATATAAGTGGGTGTGGTGTCTGGTGCCTGTAATCCCAGATACTCAGGAGGCTGAGGCAGGAGAATTGCTTGAACCTGGGAGGCAGAGGTTGCAGTAAGCCGAGATTGTGCCCCTGTACTCCAGCCT
>NW_012117661.1:6944-7321 GCF_000951035.1 Colobus angolensis palliatus
AAATATATTCTTGTATAAAAATATTCAAAAAGTTTATGTAAAGAAGTAAATGTAAATCACCTGTAATCTCACCATCTGGAAATAAACTCATTTAAATAAAAGCTGCCACTTCTTTTTTTTTTTTTTTAATGTCATGGCTGTTTTTTCTGCAACTTTTATTTTAGGTTCAGGGGATACATGTACAGATTTGTTACATGGGTAAATTGCATGTCACAGTTGTTTGGTGTAAACATTATTTCGTTGCTCAACTAATGAGCCTAGTACCTGATAGTTTTTCAATGGTCATCCTCCTCCCACCCTCCACCCTCAAGTGGTCACTAGTGTCTGTCGTTCCCTTCTTTGTGTCCATGTATACTGTGTTTAGCTCCGATTTTTAA
>NW_012117662.1:0-1098 GCF_000951035.1 Colobus angolensis palliatus
CACCTCGCCCGGCTAGTTTTTTGTATTTTTTAGTAGAGACGGGGTTTCACCGTGTTAGCCAGGATGGTCTCGCTCTCCTGACCTCGTGATTATAGAATATTTTAAGGACATTTTTGAATGTTTTAATCACTTTTCAAAGGCATAGCTAGATCCAGAGCCACTAAGATCAATGGCTGTTTGGAGTTCCCTTATAATTGCTTTCAAGAAGTGTATGTGGGGTCGGGGGGAGGGTGTGTGTGTGTGTGTGTAGACAGGCTGGGGGAGAGGACTTGAAGGCTGTTAAAAGTCTAGGTCTGCTTTATTAGCCTTAAATAAAACATTTGGGAATGACTTTTTCATCCTGGTCTAGTATTTAAGGTCAGAGAATAAAAATGCAGATTTGTTTGCTATTTGCATGAATTTTATATTTATCCATGCTAATTCAAGTTGACTTTATATGTGTGAAGCCATGAAGTATCAAAATTATAAAATTACCTTTATTTTAAGTACCTCTTTAAAATCAGTTTATGTGTCGACTACTCAGGAATTCTATCTCATGATCATGCTATGATGGAACCGAATCTCTTTTGCACATTTTCAGCTGATACTTGAGGCAAACCGGTTTTAGGTCACTGTTAACTCCTATTTCTTTCCCTGGAGACAGATTTTTAAGAGAAACAGAATATTTCAGTCTAATAATCTGCAAAATTTAAACAAAGAAATAGATGCATATATATATATGTAAATCTCAAGTAAACTTCAAATTTGTTTTCAACAAAGCTACTCAAAAATTAGCCAACAGAAAGTAAGAGTTGGTCCTCATGTGGAGACTTCATTCTATTACCTGTTTAGGCATCAGTGTGTGAGTTGAACTGCTTATACTTACTCAATATATGTTTACTTTTTCTGCGAACAAAATTAATAATCCATCATTTAATTATTATTTAATTTTAAGAGTAAATAGTTACTATATGGAATTCTCCATGGTTTCATAATATTAATCTACAAAACACTTTTTAATTGCCCTTCAGGTCAAAGGCTCTGTCATTAAATTTACCAGGCACTGCCTAATTCAGTTTCATCTCTATATTTTTGTATTTAGTAAGAACATTCCTTTCT
>NW_012117662.1:5358-5891 GCF_000951035.1 Colobus angolensis palliatus
CCAAGCTAAAATAGTCATATTGGCAAACTATAGGAGGACAAAGAGATATTCTTGATATGTTTTGAGGATCACCAAATATTTCTATTACGTTTGAAATCTTTTCTGGAACCTTTTCTGCAAAAACTAACTATCTGCATGTAAGCATAGTATTCGATACACAATTTCCTTGAGATGTAACTAGTAAATCACATCTCTGTGATTGCCATTTACCATGTGGCTCTTGCTTTGGGAATAAGAGGAACTTGATTTGCAGACATTGAACAGGTAAGCTCAATACCTGTTCACATAAAGAAAAAATGTAGTTCAAAAGGCCCTGGTAAAATACCATCCTAGTAGAGAACACTATAAGCCCTGTCTGTATTTAGGTTATGCAAGACTCAGGCAAGAGCTAGGATTGATCAGACCAAGGTATTAGTTTTGGCAGGATCATTAAAACTTGGCAGGCCGGGCGCAGTGGCTCAAGCCTGTAATCCCAGCACTTTGGGAGGCCGAGACGGGCGGATCATGAGGTCAGGAGATCGAGACCATCCTGG
>NW_012117663.1:0-1934 GCF_000951035.1 Colobus angolensis palliatus
TTGTAAGTTTCCTGAGGCCTCCCCAACCAAGAGGAATTATGAGTCAATTATACTTCTCTTCTTTATGAATTACCCAATCTTAGTAGTATCTTTGTAGCAATGTGAGACGACTAATACAGAATTTTTGCATGGTCTGCTTGAGCTACTTACAGGCAATTTGAATTTTATAAGTAAAAAGGAAGGTGAGTCTCACTCATACCCCATAGTAAACATATATATATATATATATATATGGTTTTCTGCAGGAGCACTTTGTATAAATAGAAAAGAAATAAAATAATAGAATCTTAAAACAAAATATCATTATGTATATTATTTTAGCTCTTTCCAGAGCAGCCTGAGTTATCTTAATTAAACCTTAAACACTATTGAATGGATGAATCATTTAAGAAGAAGAGTGAATGCAGTTACTACTGGAATCAAGCTACATGTTTCATATTAAATCATGGAGCTGTATAGCTAGAGTCTCAGACAACTCTGGCTCAGATTCTTGAAGTATGTTCCTTAGAACAGTAACCCTTAGTGGTGCTGTTAGCCATGATACAAAAATAATTGTGTATGATCAAATAGTCTAGAAATCAATGGGTTAAATGAAGTTAAATACGTTTCCTGCAAGAATTCTCAGTGAATTTACTCTACCAATGTGCATTTTACTCTTCACAAAAAGCACATTTTACAGCATTCCAGAGATTTATTTAAATACGCACACACACACCCTCCTTTTTTTTTCAAAGAACACTTTGTGAGGAATATTCATTTGAAAACTCTTTGGAAAATATTACCTTAGACCAAATCCCTTACTTTGCAAAAATATAATTAATACTTGGTGAGTTAAATGATTTACACAGAAAAGTCAGTTGTAGTCAGCCAAAACAAAGAATGTAGCTTTTAGATGTTCAATCTAGCACACATTGTTCTAAATCACAGTCTTCAGTATGTGCATGCATATCTGTAAGAGCACATAAAAATTTTCCAGGTATATATGGGTTCAGATAGTTTTAAGGGCTCTAGTTCTAGATTTTGAATTTCCATATCTCTGTTTCCTAAAATTAATTTGCCTAAGAACAAGTCTATGGGTTGATCATGGGAAAAGGATTACTCTCTCTTTCCCTCCAACCCCTTTCACAATAGCATTTTCCCCACTTAACAAATAATCTCTCATTCATCTGCAATGTTACTAAGGTGCATTTCTCTCAACTGTAAAACTTCTGGAGTGCTACATAAGGCATATTAAGGTCCTTTGAGAACAATTCAAAGAGAGGTTCAGTATGAAATGATTGAAGGTGAGACATCTTATTTTATCTAGATGAAAAACTTTTGGCAAGGAAAACGTGTATCTATCAAACATATGTATCTATATCTAGGTATATATAGGTATCTGTATCTAAGTATATATCTATAGGTATACATAGGTATCTATATCTAAGTACATATCTAGACAGGTATATATGTGTATGACAGGTATATATATGTAACTCTAGACAGGTACATATATACATGTATATATGTGTGTGTGTATATATACACATATATATACATGTATATATGTACCTGTCTAGATATATACCTATATGCAAGGGAGGACTTGGAAGTGAAATAATTGTAAAGGAAGAATATTAACATGTTTATTGGATCTGACTGATTGATAACGAAGATTAGATTTGCCAGTAAAATATTTATGGACAAAGTTTTAACAAATTGAATTAGCTAAATTTTCAGATTCAGTATTTTGATGAAAATATATCAAAACTTATACACAATAAAAAATAAACCAGAAATTATATCATTCACAACTATTTAATCTTATGATAGAAATATCAGCTGTAAACTTAAAAACAAATGAGTGAATACATATTTTCCCAAAGTTCTGTTGGGCAGTTATATAAACAATTAATTAAAGACCACTGTTCTATACCATGTATGAGAAATGTGTT
>NW_012117663.1:6639-8162 GCF_000951035.1 Colobus angolensis palliatus
TGCAACCTCGACCTCCTGGGTTCAAGTGATTCTCCTGCCTCAGCCCCCCAAGTAGCTGGGATTACAGGTGCCCGCCACCATGCCTAGCTAATTTTTGTACTTTTAGTAGAGATGGGGTTTCGCCATGTTGGCTAGCGGGTCTCGAACTGCTGACCTCAAGTGATCTGCCTGCCTCGGCCTCCCAAAGTGCTGGGATTACAGATGGGAGCCACTGTACCCGGCTATATGCTCATCACTTTCAAACTCCTATAGTGCCATTCAGGTTCTTCCCCTTGGTCTCCAGACTTGCATACTGAAATACCTGTTTTACATCTCCACTTTGGTGTTCCAAAGCCACCTCAGAGGTAAAATTTCCAAAAGCTACACTTTCAGGTTTTCCCTCCAACTGTTTTTCTTGAATTCTTTTCTATTTCCATTAATGGTGACTCAATCCTTTCAGTTTCTCATACTTGACTTTTCTCTTTCTCACACCTTATTCCCAATCCCTCTAAGAAATCTTGCAACCTCAAACTTCAAAATGTCTTTGAATTATGGTCCTTTCTCACCACTTCTACTGCTACCAGTCTGGTTCAAGAACCTGATCTCTTGCTTGGACTTTTGCTTCTACCTTTATGCTCTGGTTCTCATTCCATCTCCCCACTCACAATCTGAGGTCTATCACAGCAGCCAGAGATATCTGTTAAGATGTCTGCTCAAATATTCTAATAGTTATTGATTTTATTCAAAGAAAACTCCAAAGGTCTTACAACTGCCTGCAAGGCCCTACATGATTGGGTTTTCACTCATTCTCTGCTATTAACCTCCAGTTCCATTAATCTGCTTCCACCCACAAAGCATCTTTGCTTTTCTTTGAACAAGTCAAGCACGTCTCTTTCTGTTCTCTCAGTCTTGTAACACTTACTCTTCTCATTGGCTCTTCTCTCAGTCTGTAACACTTGCTCAATAACCTCACCATTCATTCCCTTACTTCCTTCACTCCTTTGTTTAAATATAAACTCTTCAGACACGCCTTCCTTGACCACTGAATTTAAAATGACAACGCTCCTCAGAACTCCATTGAGCTCTCTGCTGCTTATTTTTCTACATATCACATACCATCTTCTAGTGTAAATTACTTACTAATTGTACTTGTTACCTGCCCACACACCAGAATATAAGCTCGATGAGGACAGGTTTTCTTGTATTTTTTAATAAGGTATTTCTAACGCAGAACAAAAATGGTGGAAAAGACAATATAGCCATAGCAACTTCAGGATAATGGATACATTTATGGAGGAACAGACTAAAATTAGATAGAAATGAATAGGTGGCTTTCGTTTTATGTTTGTAGCTTTTTAATTTTTTAATTTTTTTTTTGAGACAGAGTCTCACTCTGTTGCCCAGGCTGGAATGCAGTGGCATGATCGTGGCTCACTGCAACCTCCTCTTCCTGTGTTCAAGTGATTCTCCTGCCTCTGCCTCCCAAGTAGCTGGGACTACAGGTGCCTGCCACCATACCAAGCTTTTTTTTTTTTTTGTATTTT
>NW_012117664.1:0-902 GCF_000951035.1 Colobus angolensis palliatus
CCAACCCAGCCTTCCGTGTAGCTGGCCCACAGGCATGCACCACCATGCTCGGTTAATGTTTTTTTTTTTTTTTTTGAGACGGAGTTTCGCTCTTGTGGCCCAGGCTGGAGTGCAATGGCGCCATCTCAGCTCACCGCAATCTCCGTCCCCCGGGTTCAAGCGATTCTGCTCTCTCAGCCTTCTAAGTAGCTGGGATTACAGGCATGCACCACCACACCCGGCTAGTTTTATATTTTTAGTAGAGACAGGGTTTCTCCATGTTGGTCAGGCTGGTCTCGAACTCATGACCTCAGGTGATCCGCCCACCTTAGCCTCCCAAAGTGCTGGGATTACAGGCGTGAGCCACCATGCCCCGCCTTAATTTATTTATTTATTTTTTTAGTAGAGATCAGGTCTCACTATGTTGCCCAGGCTGAGACTCCCTAGTTCTTTAAATAAGTTCCTTATATAAAAATCCAGTCTGTTATGTGGATCCTAATCTACAAAGTCATCTGAGACCCAGGCATTTCTGTCTTCCTGTTCTACTATCCTTACTTAGGGTGTTGCCCTGACCCACACGGTCCAAGGTGGTTCATCCTCATGTCCACATTCCAGCCATCAAGAAAGAAAGGGAAGGGGAGGGCACAACTCTCCCTGTAAGGGAAATTGTGCATATTGCTTCAGGTCACGTGAAATTGGCCAGATCTTAACTACATGGCCACATCTAGCTGCAGGGATGCCTGGGAGAGGTACTCTCTATTCTGGATCAACATGTATCTAGTTAGATTTCAGCCATTGCTCCTTGTAGGATAGGGGAGAAAGGCTATCTTTATTATTTTTTATTTATTTATTTATTTATTTATTTTTTATTTTTGAGGTGGAGTCTCACTCTGTTGCCCAGGCTGGAGTGCAGTAGTGTGATC
>NW_012117664.1:5587-8198 GCF_000951035.1 Colobus angolensis palliatus
GACTGGACTCTTCTCCATATTTTACACTAGTTAGTGCTTGTTCGGTATCATAATCCCATTGCTTGCTTTACGGTAGGGCTCTTCTCATCGTGCAAGCATTCAGTTTATCGATCTGTTTATTCTCTATTATGTGTCTCCTCCATTAGAATGTATATGAGGCTGGGTGCGGTGGTTCATGCCTATAAATCCCAGCACTTTGGGAGGCCAAGGCATTGGATGGCTTGAGTCCAGGAGTTTGAGACCAGCCTGGACAACGTGGCAAAACCCTGTATCTACTAAAAATCCCAAAATTAGCCAGGTATGTGGTGTGCACCTGTTGTCACCAAAAAAGAAGAATGTATATGCCGTCATGGCATGGACCATATTTATCTTTTTCGAAGTTCCTATCAATAGGACCAGGTGCGGCATTGGCACTCAATGAATATTTGTTGAAGAAATAAATGTGTTTGGTAGTTGTTCACATTTATATGACAAACACCTGCATTTATAGCCTCATCTTTTTGTCAATTTTCCAGCTTTGCAGTAGAGCTATTATTAAACTGTTTTGTCTGGTTGTTATAGCAACCCAGAGGCTTCCAGAACTACAGGTTGTTTCTGATGTGCATATTCTACCAGACAACCAAACACACACAGTGTTTTTAATCATGGAATAATGATGTTAATATAAATCACATTTCTCTCACACTGTATGTTTTTCTCTTTTATGAACATAGTGGAATATTTCACCCTCAGAAAGAAACATTTAATAGAGACTTAAAAACAGAAGCCATAGTCTCTAATTGCAGCAAGACAAGATGGTGGATCCCTGTGCCATTACTCACCAGACCCAGGGCTTATGGTAGGGAAAGGGTATAGGTGATTCAGAAGGGATGTAAAAGACAATTACTTACCGGTGGAATTTTAAGTCTCTCTTAAATGTTTCTTTCTGAGGAGCTGGTTAGATCAGCCTCCTTGGCCTCTCAGCTTTCTCAGACTTTGGAGGTAGGTTTGCTTAGCCCTGCCCACTGCAGAACACTTGTAATCATCATGCTGGGTGAAATAAGCCAGACACAAAAGGATAAATATTGTATGATTCCACTTGTATGAAATGGAGTCATATGAATATTGTTATGAATTATATGAATATCTAGAATAGGCAAATTCATAGATACAAAGTAGATTAGAGGTTTTCAGGGGCTGGGGATAGGGAGGAATGGAAAGTTACTCCTCAAATGGTTACAGATCTTCTGTTTGCGGTAACAAAGATGTTTTGGAAATAGTAGTGATTGTTGTATATCATTGTAAATATAATTAATGCCACTCAATTTTAAGGGCCAATTTAAAATGGTCAATTTTATTGTTGCGTGCAGTGTGGTCCCAGCTACTAGTGAGGCTAAGGTGAGAGGATTGCTTGAGCCTGGGAGTTTGAGTTCAGTCTAGGCAACATAGCAAGACCCCCATTTCTAAGACAACTAAATAAATGAATACATACAATTTTTATTAAAAATGATAAATTTTATGTTATTTATATTTTACCACAATAAAAATAAATAATTTGTCAAGTGGTAGTTTTTAAATGAAGAGTTTTTTGTGTTTTTTTTTTTTTTTTTTTGAGACAGTCTTGCTCTGTCACCCAGGCTGGAGTGCAGTAGCACTATCTCAGGTCACTGCAACCTCCCCATCTCAGGCTCAAGCAATCCTCCTTCCCAGCTCTGCTCCCTGAGTAGCTGGGACTACAGATGCATGCCTCCATGCCCAGCTAATACTTTTTTTTTTTGAGACCAAGTCTCACTCTGTCTCCCAGGCTGGAGTGCAGTGGCACGATCTTGGCTCACTGCAATCTCTGTCTCCGGGTTTCAAGTGATTCTCCAGCCTCAGTATCCCGAGAAGCTGGGATTACAGGCACGTGCTACTGCGCCCAGCTAATTTTTGTATTTTTAGTGCAGACGGGGTTTCACCATGTTGGCCAGGCTGGTCTCGAACTCCTGACCTCAGGCAATCCGCCCACCTCGGCCTCCCAAAGTGCTGGGATTACAGGCATGAGCCACCGTGCCCGACCGCCCAGCTAATTCTTTATGTATTTATTGTAGAGATGCAGTTTCACCATGTTGCTCAGGCTGGTTTCAAATTCCTGGACTCAAGGGATCCACCTGCCTCAGCCTTCATCCTCACACTTTATATACTAATATGGAACATGCTCTAAGATCAGAAGCAGTTTATATAGCGTGCTATCATTTTGTAAAATAAATAAATAAATAAATAAAAACAGAAGAAACAGAAAGATATGCATACTTCAATCATAGCAAATTACTTTCAGATTCCGGAAAATACACTGTTTCTTCTTCCCCATCAGACCTATTCTCACTGCACCTTGTGACCTCACTAATGCCCACTCACTCTGCAGGTTCCAGATTAGACATCACTTTCTCCAGGAAGCCTTCCCTTACACTGACATCTGGTTGGTGCTCCTTGGATGGCTCCCATGGTCCCCAGAGCTTCCATTGACAATGCGTGTGCTGTAATTGCCTGTCTACTTGTTTGTATCCTCACTAGATTATAATCTTAATGAGAGCAGGGTCTCTGTCTTGTTTTCTTGGGTTTCTCCTGGACTCTGCGGGCAGGAAAAGAACTT
>NW_012117665.1:0-1381 GCF_000951035.1 Colobus angolensis palliatus
TATATATATATTTTGGTGGCGGGGACAGAGTCTCATTCTGTCGCTCAGGCTGGTGTGCAGTGGCATGATCTTGGCTCACTGCAACTTCTGCCTCTCAGGTTCAAGCAATTCTCCTCTCTCAGCCTCTGGAGTAGTTGGGATTACAGGTATGCACCACCACACCTGGCTAATTTTTGTATTTTTAGTAGAGATGGGATTTCACCATGTTGGCCAGGCTGATCTTGAACTCCTGACCTCAGGTGATCTGCCTGCTTTGGTCTCCCAAAGAGGTGGGATTACAGGCGTGAGCCACCATACACATGCTCAACCATATCTTTGAATACTTTCCCATTCTAGTTGTTATATTCTTTTTTCAAAACACCAATCATGTATCTGTTGTATCTCCTTGATCCGTTTTCATCAGCGTCTCTGCAATCACTTTTATCCCTTTGCACTTTTCCATTTTGTTTTGGGTGATTTTTTTCAAGACTGGCCTCCATGTACTATCTATGTTTTCATAGTATATATTTGACTTCTTGCTGTTTCTATAATGAATTTTTCATTTTCATGGTGGCTTTCCTGTTATTTCCAATTTCTCAGTTAAGTTCTACCACATCACTTTTTTCTCTCTTTTTAAAAATATGCATCTGTTATTTTCCCTTGTATCTTTTTTTGAAAAAGTCCATGCTTTAACTTTTGCAAGTATAGAAAAAATATGTCTGACAATTTCTTTTGCTTGCTGGAATAACTTTCTAAAAATAGACTTTATTTTTATAGGACAGTTTTAGATTTACAGAAAAATTGAGCATATAGTACAGAGAATTCCCATACAGCTCCTTCACAGTTTCCCCATTATTAATGTCTACATTAGGATGGAACATTTGTTACAATCATGGAAGTGATGTTGATACATTACTATTGACTAAAGTCCATAATTTATTTAGATTTCCTTAGTTTTTACCTAATGTCATTTTCCTGTTCCAGGGCCTCCTCCAGAATACCACATTACCTTTAGTTTTCATGTCTGCTAGGCTCCTCTTGGCTGTTACAGTTTCTCAGACTTTCCTCGATTTTGATGACCTTGAAGTTTTGAGGAGTACTGGTAAGAGTATTATAGGATGCCCCCTACTGGAATTTGTCAGATTTTTTTTCTCATGATTATATAGGTATTATGGCTTTTGGGAAGGAAGATCGCAGAGGTGAGTGCCATTCTCGTCACATTGTATTACCATGATTTTTTTTTTTTAGTTTTTATTTTTTGAAATGGAGTCTTACCCTGTCGCCCAGGCTGGAGTGCAATGGCACCATCTTGGCTCACTGCAACCCCCATCTCCCGGGTTCAAATGATTCTCCTGCGTAGCTGGGATTACAGGCGCCTGCCACCACACCCAGCTAATTTTTT
>NW_012117665.1:8681-10022 GCF_000951035.1 Colobus angolensis palliatus
GTGCCACCACACCCGGCTAATTTTTTGTATTTTTAGTAGAGACGGGGTTTCACAGTGTTAGCCAGGATGGTCTCCATCTCTTGACCTCGTGATCCACCCGCCTCAGCCTCCCAAAGTGCTGGGATTACAGGTGTGAGCCACCGCGCCTGACAGGTTCTCTCCAACTTTTAATCTTATTTTTGGTTTTTCACTTTTGACAGATGCAGGCCATAAACATAATTCTCTTTACTCTTTTGCTACAAACAGTGATAAATAATAACTGTTGACCTCAGCGTCAGGGACAATAGGGAGTGGTGGAGAGTATGGAAAACCTTGCAGAGTATGTTCCATGTAGAATTGCACACTAGATATTCTGTTTTCTTCAAAAGAAAATGGAAATATGGAGGGGTATGTGTGTGTATAACTTTCCATTTTTAATGTTTTAGCAACTAATTATACTGTGTAACAATAGTAAAGATGTGGAATCAACCTAGCTGCCCATCAGCAGTGAACTGGATGAAGAAAATGTGGTACATATGCACCATGGAATACTATGCAGTCATAAAAAAGAATGAAACCGTGATCTTTGCAGTAATGTGGATGCAGCTGGAGGCCATTATCCTAAGTGAATAACACAGAAACTGAAACCAAATATCGCATGTTCTCACTTATAAGTGGGAGGTAAGCATTGGGTAAACATGGATATAAAGATGGCAACAATAGACATTGGGATGTGTTAGGCCATTCTTTTTTTTTTTTTTTTTTTTGAGACGGAGTGTCACTCTGTCACCCGGGCTGGAATGCAGTGGCATGATCTCGGCTCACTGCAACATTTGCCTCCTGGGTTCAAGCGATTCTCCTGCCTCAGCCTCCCGAGTAGCTCGGATTACAGGTGCCCACCACCACGCCTGGCTGATTTTTGTATTTTTAGTAGAGATGGGATTTCACCATGTTGGCCAGGCTGATCTCGAACTCCTGACCTCAGGTGATCCACCTGCCTCGGCCCCCCAAAGTGCTGGGATTATAGGCGTGAGCCACTGCGCCTGGCCGTTAGTTCTTGTTTTACCTCTTTGAAGAATTGCCACACTGCTTTCCACAATGGTTGAACTAATTTACACTCCTACCAATAGTGTATAAGTCTTCCCTTTTTTCTGCAAACTTGCCAGCATCTGTTATTTTTTTGCCTTTTTTTGGGGGGGGGGGACGGAGTCTTGCTCTGTTGCCCCGGCTGGAGTGCAGTGGCGCAATCTCGGTTCACTGCAACCTCTGCCTTGTGGGTTCAAGTGACTCTCTTGCCTCAGCCTCCCGAGTAGCTGGGATTACAGGCCTTGCCACCACACCTGGCAATTTTTTTTTTTTTTT